>NW_007733117.1:9537-18892 GCF_000696425.1 Galeopterus variegatus | reverse complement strand
CGCATCCGCCTGCGCGAGGAGCGCGTGGAGGTGGGTGCCCGGACGCGCGGGCCCCGGCGCGGTGGAGGGAGGACGCTCGGCGACGGCGGTGGGGCGCAGGGCCAGTCCCGGGGCGAGGAGCGGGCGGGGCAGGCACGTGCGGGACGGTGTCGCTGGAACTGGAGCGGAGGTCAGGCTAGTTTTCTTTTACTTTATTTTAATCCTTCCCTCCCTTTTTTTCCTAATGATAAAAGAGGCGCGCGTTCATGTTCCAGAATTTGGGAAGTTCACAAGAGTACGAGCTGCGAAAGGGGCGTCCTGGTCGCCGCCGCCGGCGGAAGCTGGGGGCGAGGTGGGAAACGGGCTCCCATCCTGCGTCCTGAGCCGCCATCGTTTCTATCCTCCGCGAATAAGGGAAGGTGGCCCGCAGCCGCTGCTGAGTGACGGCTCCGCAGGCCCCGTCCGCCCACACTCCTGTCGTGAAGCCCCTCTCCCAGTCCACCTATGGGCCCCTCGGGACTCCGGTGGGACGCGGGTCCTGGGGCTGGGCCTGAGCAGCCCCTCTTCCTCAGGTCTGGTTCAAGAACCGCCGTGCCAAGTGGCGACACCAGAAGCGTGAGTCAGCGTCCGCACGGCTCCTACCCGGAGCCAAGAAGCCCCCCAAGGAGAGCTGCTGATGGCTCTGCGAGCGACTCCTGGGCTTGGCAGCGTCCTTTCCTGCGGCAGAGAGAGGACAGACCTACCTGAAAAGGAGCCGGGAGAAGACTTCCACGCCTCCACATCTTGCCTCTTGGAACTAGTGTTTGGTTTTTGTGTATGTGTGTTCTCCTGTGCCACCTGCACCGTGAAAGGAGGGGACACTGAACACCTGGGTGCCCTCTCCTCCCCAATGCCAATGGGGTAGGAAGACAGTGGAGATTCCCTTAGCAGTGGGGCTGGGCATAGAGTAGGTCAACTTCCTCATCCCCCTTCCCCACCTCAAGAGGCTCGAAGTCCACCACAGCACAGGAACCACACTTATCAACACCAGGACCCAGAATCCTCCCAGGGGAGCCTCCCTCCCCACCTCTGGGCATGCTGGCCTCCCTCCTCTCCTCAGTAAGGATATGGGCCCCACCCGACCTGGCCTAAGACCCTCCCCAGGCAGGATGGGTGGTGTCTATGCAGTCCTGGGGTTGCTGCCGCCTCACAGGGCCTGCACTAGGTCTTGGGGTCTGGACCTGTAGAATAAGAAGGTTGGATGATGTAATCTTCAGAAGCCCCCTCCCCAGCTCCTTAATCTTTGAGCCTCATGCTGATACCGAGAAATAAACAAACAGCTACAGATACGACAAAAGCATGAGTCCCAAGTCCTCTGTGGCTCAACTCCCACACCCAGCGCAGAACTGCCCTTTCTGCCTCCTTCCCAGGGAGTGGGGGGCCGATGTGTCTTTGGGAGCACAGTCCAATGAGCTCTCAGTCCTTGTGCTAGTGTGCCCCCCAGAAGAGCAGACTGCCACACTGATCGTGGTCTGGCACCCAGGGGGCCTGCACCGGTCTCTAGGCACTGCTAACCTGCTTCATGGGTCGGGGTCTTTGGCTTCCTCCCTCTGGGGATTTCCATGTTGTGCAGCCTGCCTCCCTCACAGCAATTTCTGCCATCCTAGGGTGGGGCAACAGGATGTTGGATTGGGGAGACCCCACACCCACTGTTTTGGAAAATGCCTTCCCTCCCCTCCATGATCCTGGCCCCAGGGTGAAGGACAGCATGAAAACAAGACTTGATTCCCCAAGTGGGCCCAAGGTACCACCTCACCTGGCTTGAGCACCTTGTTCTGTCTCCTCACAGGTCCTGGTAGGAATGGGGGGGGTGGGAGGGGCGAACCTGCAAGAGACACAGTGCATGTGTGAAAGCCAGGATTGCAGAAGCCAGGGCTGCAGCTCCTGGGACACTCCAAGTCTGGCTGGCTCAGATCACACCAAGCAGGCATGATGTCCCCATATCCCCATACCATACCAGGTATGCCCTAACACTGTGGGTGCCTCCAGGACAGGTGGCTCTCACCTCCACTCCCCAGGATGCACATTTCTGGCTGTCACAAAGCTCTTCTTCCTGATCCTGGCCTTGCCCTTGGAGACCGCACTGCCAACCCGTGGACATGATCGTGTCCTGGTCATTCCCGTCTTGCTGGGTTTAAGGCCCCTTGCCCTCCTTGGCTGAATGGTCATTTGTCGTGGTGTAGAGCAGCCATACCATGAGCTCGCCTGAGCTCCACCTTCAAGGGACCAGTGACTATGCTGCTCTCCTGAATTTTCTCCTTGCTCTTTAGCTGCTCCTTGGCAGGCTGACCTCCACAGCTGACCATTAACATAGGTGTCCTTGAGGCTCAGTCGCAGGTGCCCTCTCATCTCCATTCTCTCCCTGGTTTATCTTTTCCATCTCTGGACTCCCGTTCCCATATTTCTGCCACATATACATCTCCAGACCAGGCTTCTCCCCTGAGCTAGATATTGTGTCCAACTGTCCCCTTGACTACTCCGCCTGGAAGCCTACAGGCTCCTCAAGGTCACCTTGTCCACAGCGAGCTGTTCCCCTGTGCAGGCCAGGTGCGTGAGCCAGAGAGCTAGTGATCACCTGACCCCTCCCTCTCTCTTACCCATCATAGCCAGGCCAACAGCAAGTCAATTTTACCTCTAAATAAATAAGTCAATAAATAGATCCCAGAATCTGTCTTCTCTCCAGTTCCAACTGCACCATCCTGATGCAAACCGCTATCGTCTCTCACCTTGACCATTGCAGCTGTCTCCACGTGCACCCACTGTGGCTTCCCTTTAGTTCAGAACAAAGACAAAACTCTTCACCATGACCCACAAAGCCCTGTGCAGCCTGGCCCTGCCCCTCTGGCATCATCTTACGTCTCACTGCACTCTGTGCAAATCCAGAGGTCTTCTTTGGAACTTGCTTTGCTCCCTCCCACTGCTGGGCCTTTATACGTGCTCTTCCCTCTCTACCTGACCAATGCCTGTTTATCTTTTGGACCTGCAATCACTTTCTGCCTGGGGCTGGCTTCCCTCACTAGGTCAAGATTCCCCAAGTACAAACTCTTGCACTGTCACAGCTGCAATTTTACACTTGTTTGTGGGATGATCTAACTAGTGTCTGCTCCATTGGACTGTCAGCCCTACGAGGGCAGGAGCATCACCACAGAGTCTCCAATAAATGAAGGGATGACTGCATGTTGTAAAAGTAAAATTGTACTAATTGTTCTGGGGCAGAACTTGTTTTTTGGACATAATTCACAACTTCCTTTTGGGAAGAAACTCCTGAAAAATGCCTAGGCAGTTTTCTGGTCCACTTCAGTGAGAATTAACCCTCTTCTGGGAAGTCCACTCTGGAATTCAGTGGCCTAATAATCTTTAACCAGCATTTCTTTATTGAGCCACCGACTTGTTGAGAGTGGGGGATGGGGTGGAGGGTGGCTAGTAAGGGCATCCGAACCCTTGACCTTGGTGTTATAAGCACTGCATTCTAGCTGAACCACCAGCCCTGAACCACCGACTTGTTCTCTTTTCTTTAACTTTTGTTAGGTAACTACCAAGAATTATTTTAGCGTTCTTTTCTTCCATAAAGTTTGAAACGCGTATAGAACCAAATTTTCTGAAGTATCTTTTTGTTAATAATATCGACGCATACGCAGTGGCTATTTCCGAGAAACAGGAATTCCAAGGCCGTTTCATTCTGCAGCGGCTGGAATTTCTATGAACAGGAACGACACGCCCCATAACCCTTACCACAGCGCCCCCTCACGTCCACAGCCCAGACACACACACAAACAGCGCGGTGTGGAGGGGAGGGGCGGGACAAAGACTACAACTCCCATAAGGTCCAGCGCTTGTGGTGACGTCACTACAAAGAGTGGGCCGGCATTCGAAACGCACAGCTTCCCTATTGGCCTACTGTTGAAGGCGCCTGCGCAAATGGTGCGCCCTCCCCGTCCCTGCGACGCGCCTGCGTTGCCCGAGCGGTCCTGGGATAGTGATGGAGACCCCGGGCTCATCAGCCCGGGCCTTGTTGCTTCCCTCCGCGTCCGGGCCCCAGAGGAAGCGCGCGGCGGGGGAGGCTGCGGTTGCGAAGAGCAAGCAGCGGGTCCTGGACGAAGAAGAGTATATCGAGGTACGACCTCAGTGCGGGGACGGCAACTTCCGGATCCCTCTCCCTCCTCGCGCTCCTTTTCTTGGGCATTGGCACTCTGGTCCCCTCCTGGAATTAGAGTAGCCCCTCTCTGTTCTTCGGGTGTGGGAAGTTCCGAGAGCCAAGCAAACAGTGCAGAGGGAGGTGTCCTTGATGTGAGAGACACTAGCAGTGTTTCAGGAGAGAGAGGAGGTGGCTCTGTTTGTGGTGGAATTCAGTTAGATAAGGTTTTCTCTCAAAGTGTGAGTAGGAGTTTGAAGTACTGGAAAAATGGTGGCAAAGAAGGCTTTCTACAGAGCTGGGGGTCCTGGAAACAGGCTGCGGGTGTGGCGGCATCAGTTGAGTGAGTGGGCCGCCGACGCTCCTTGAAGTAAGTGGTGGTTCTACTGCAAGGACGCAGGAGGAGGAGCTGCCGCGGGGATTGAAGAAAGTGAATTTGGTTTTAGACTGGTTAAATTTGGGATCCCTCTGGGATATACAGACAGATGGCATTAGTGGACAGCTGGGTGCACAGATTTGCAGCTCAGGAGCAAGGTCCGGCCAGAGGTGCAGAGGTGGGAATCTCAACCAGTGGTGGTGGGGGTGACTCGTTGGTTGAAGTCACTCAGGAAAAGAGTTTGGATTGGAAATAGGAAGTCCGTGAGTGGAATGAAGGTGGCAACACCCATACTGGTCTGGCTGGTAGGTGGAGCCTGCAAAGGAGAATGGGAAAGGGGAGAGTGAAGGGCTTCATGGACATCCGAAGAGGGTTTAATAATGTTAGATGTTGCGGCAAGGCCATGGGATGTTCAACCTCGCTAGAAAGTGTTCCCAAGCTCCCTCAAGCAAGACCCAATCATTGGGGCAGGCAGAAGTTGAAGGAGGTTCAGCAAGGGCCTTAGCATATACAGCCATGGACTGTGAGGTGGGGGTGCCCAGATGGTAGCTCTGACTTGCTCTGATCTTTTCTGACAGGGCCTCCAGACGGTCATCCAGAGGGATTTCTTTCCTGATGTGGAGAAGCTCCATGCACAAAAGGAGTACCTAGAGGCTGAGGAGAATGGAGACTTGGAACGGATGCGCCAGATTGCCATCAAGTTTGGTTCTGCCCTGGGCAAGATGTCCCGAGAGCCCCCGCCGCCCTGTAAGAAGACCCTGTGGGTGGCAGAGAAGGGAAAGCCCACTGAGCTGTTGACACAGCCTCACTCTAATTCCTAACCCCCCCTCCAGATGTGACTCCAGCCACGTTTGAAACCCCTGAGGTACACACAGGCATTGGAGTGGTGGGCAACAAGCCCAGGCCCCGGGGCCAAGGCCTGGAGGAAGGTGAGTGAGAGCTCCCTCTTTTGGTCATACGTCAGGATTGCCTGGGAGTCTTATCCTGTGAGGCTCTGGGGGTGGGGGGAAGAGGGGTGTGCGGTCCAGAGGGGTGTAGGTCATATCTTGTCCCCGAAGGGTCTCTTTGCCTAAATAGTAACTGGTAGGGTCAAAGAGCACTAGGACTAGGGGGCAGAAGATCTGAATCCAGCTTTCAAACGTGAGGCAGTCCTCTGGGCCTCTGGCCCACCTCTGTGGAATGGAAATCTCACCACCTCTCTCAGTAGTCTGCTCACTGTGTGCCAGCCCCCGCCCTGTGGGCTTCATGGGCCTCAGCAGGTTCCATTTGTCACTGTTTCCTGAAGATGCCTCAGGGGCCCCTGCACTTGTTTCTTCTGCGTTGGTCACTTCCCCCAGATAATTGCACAGCTTGCTCCTTCTCTTCCTTCGGGTCTCTGCTCAGATATTTTACCCTTTCAGGGAAACCTTTCCTGACTTCCCAGTGTAAAGTCACACACCCCTGGTGCTCTGTGCTTTCCATCGTGGCTTTGTGTTTCCACTGCCGGACATAACATTTTAAAAGGTTTTGCTGTTTGTTTATTGCTTTTCTCTCTCCCTAACTAGTATCCCCTCCATGAGAGCAGGGACTTTGGCTTGCTTCCATCTGTGTGCTCCGCACCTGGAACTGCATATGACATTTTGTGGGCCTTCCACAAACACATAGAACAGATGAATGAGTTGTCTTCAACATGTTTACTGACGTGTAAGACACACAGGTGTATATGATACATCCCCACTTTATGGGGAATCTGTTTAGGAACGAGCATTCTGAGTGCTGTTGAATATAAGTGTACCACGTGCTATGGGACTGCGTGCGGTCAATCTTTTCGTCCATAGCAGAACACCAGTGCACACATAGATGGACAAGATGCTATTTTCTACCCATTTCTAGCCTACAGTGTGCTGTACTCGCACAGATGTGTGTTCACACAAATGTGATGTTTTCTGCTTCACAGTGCAGCTCTTTCCCATTAACACTGTTGTTGTCTTGAGAACTTGATTCTCTATTGGAATGTGGCACATGAATCACAGGGCAATTGGTAGATTCTTTTTTTGTGTGTGTGCATATATACCTGACTTGTCAGTAAATATAGAAATCCTTTCCATACTCTCAGTGATAGGTACAGTCATTATTCACGTTTGCAGACAAGGAAACCAAGGCCCAGAACGGCAGTAACTTCTGTAGGCCTCAGAGGTGGTCAGTAGTGGACTAGGGATGGAGTCCTCATCTTTCTGACCCCAGGTCTTGAACTTGTAGCCGCTGTGCTTTGAGCAGTCTAGCACGTAGCAGATGGTCAAGACTATCACGAGAATGGAAGAAAAAGCTCTCCTCCAGATGGCCCCTCTGGTGTACACCACCACACGCAGCACCAGGGTGCCACCTCATTGGGGATGCCACTTTCTATGGTGGCAGGGGTGATTGGGGTTGTGCCTATTTGGAGCACTGGGAAGCTCTCCTCCAGATGGCCCCTCTGGTGTACACCACCACACGCAGCACCAGGGTGCCACCTTATTGGGGGTGCCACTTTCTATGGTGGCAGGGGTGATTGGGGTTGTGCCTATTTGGAGCACTGGACTGTATGAAGTCCCTGCTGTTGGTAATAGCCGGCAGGTCCAGAGGTTTAGGTGACACCCACCCACCTGTAGTACAAGTAATGGGAGGGGAAGAGCAGTTAGGGTAAGGAAGTCCCAGGGAAGGAGACTTTGGAGGTAGATCCTACAGGACTGGCACAATTTTGGCAGGAGAGGTCATGAACTCTTGCCTCTCTAACCTGAATCAGATCACACACTTCTCCTGACATCCAGCAGATGAGTGGAGCTGGCCGGGCACCTGCAGGGTACCACTTGAGGGCTCCCTGGGCAGTCAGCATGGGTTGATTCTGCCCCCATGGGGAGTCCTCTAGCAGTGTGGGCTCTCATGGACAGAACTTGGGCCTGGGGGTGAGGATTCCAGCCCTGTGTGTAGAGTAGCATGATTCCTGGAGTGGTGTGCTGGTCTCCTCTGACTGCAAAGTGGTGTTTATGCCATTTGCGGTACTTTGTGCTCCCACCTGCAACCCCTGAGCAGGAGAGGCTGGAGAGGAGGAGGAAAAGGAGCTGCTGCCCAGCCTGGATGTCTTCCTGAGCCGCTACACAAGCGAGGACAATGCCTCCTTCCAGGAGATCATGGAGGTGGCCAAGGAGAAGAGCCGGGCACGCCACGCCTGGCTCTACCAGGCTGAGGAAGAATTTGAGAAGGTATCCTTGGGGTGCGGGGGCAGCATAAGCACCCTCTGTTGGTGGGGATGGAGTCCCAGAGCCATGGGCACAGTGCCCAGGGGCATCTCTGATCATCACTTTTCTCTTGTGTGATTGTAGAGGCAGAAAGATAACCTTGAACTCCCATCAGCAGAGCACCAAGCCATCGAGAGCAGCCAGGCCAGTGTGGAGACCTGGAAGTACAAGGCCAAGAATTCCCTCATGTACTACCCGGAGGGTGAGTGGGCAGGGTCGGGGAATGGAGCTCTGTGTGTCTGTTTCTGTGTTTGCTTTTTTTGGGCGGCTGGACGGTACAGGGATCTGACCCTTGACCTTGGTGTTATAACACCGCGCTCTAACCAACTGAGCTCATCAGCCAGCCCCTGGTTCTGTGCTTGGATCAGCCTGCAGGGAGTGTGTGTACGTGCTCTCCTGCAGTCTTCTGCTCCCTTGCAGTCTGGTGTGTCTGGGTAGGTGGGTCTGTGTGAGGTCAATAGGGAAGTGAGGCCATCCCCGGCTTTGTTCAGGTTCAGTGGACATGGGGTCTGAGTGAGTCTTGATGCTCCTGTTCCACTGTGAGTGACTTGCATGCTCCTGCTCCTCAGGTTGCTAGGCTAGTGGGGCTGAGGTGGGGCCTGCCCACCCCCTGACACCTACTGGCGTCTCTGCTTCATCTGCCAGGTGTTCCTGATGAAGAGCAGTTGTTTAAGAAGCCCCGTCAGGTGGTGCATAAGAACACGCGCTTCCTCAGGGACCCCTTCAGCCAGGCCCTGAGCAGGTCCCAGCTCCAGCAGGCAGCTGCCCTGAACGCCCAGGTGAGCAGGAGGGGCTAGCAGGGCTGGCTGTGGGCAGGCATGGCCTTCTGATTTTGGATATCACTTTTAAGTTAGGACTGTTCTTGGGCTTGGTGGAGCTTGGTAGGTGGAAGTGTCTGGGGCCCCTGTATAGCAGGGTCCTGAGTCTTTTCTCAGCCCTCGTGGGCTTTCACTGGGACACTGTCTTGATCAGACACATTCTATGGGTCCAGATCTGTGCCAGCTCCCTTGATGGTAGGGACATGACAAAAAAGAGGCTGCTGGGAATCAGCCCAGTCTGACCAGACCCATGCACAGGCACTAGACAGGGTTCTGGGGTGGACAGCTGGGGTAGCCAGCATGTGCCAGAGGGAGCTTGGCCCCAGAGGGTGGGTTGGGTGGGACAGGGCTTGGTGGGGTAGAGAGCAGAGATTTTCTGGGCCTTGGAGCAGGACAAATGGGTGCTCTTTGAGGGACAGTGGTGGTCATGGGCACGAAGGGTGGGAGACATTAAGAGACTAGAACACAGGCCCCATTGTCAGCATTGCCCCCTGCAGGAGCCTGAAGTCAAGATCCTCTGGAAGTAGCTGCCTGAGGCTGAGGGTACTGGCACTACGCTGGGTGGTAGGAGGGGAACTTCTCTTGCTCAGATACCCACTCTGGCATACTCTCAAGGTCTTTTTTTTTTTTTTTTTTTTGTCTTTTGTCTTTTTCCGTGTCCGGCAACGGATCGCAACCCTCAGTGTTGCCCCCGTACTGGACCGGGGACCGGCAACGGGATTGCAACCCTTGGCGTTGCTCCTGCGCCTCGCTCAGC
>NW_007733117.1:1929-9224 GCF_000696425.1 Galeopterus variegatus | reverse complement strand
TATGTGGGATCCGAACCCTCGGGCGGGAGCGCCGCCGCGCTTCCCAAGCGGTGCACTTATCCAGTGCGCCACCGGGCCGGCCCCTCTCAAGGTCTTTTTGGGGGCAAGGTCCTCCCTCTCTTTCCCCAACTGGGCTGCCAGCCCCAGAACCCGGCTTTGCCCTGTGCAGGGGAAGCATTTCCAGCATGTTCCTGTGCAGCTGCCCTTTGGCCAGCTGGAGGGAGTGGGCTCCAGCCCCTCTGACGCTAGCCTCTCTGCTTATTCCAGCACAAACAGGGCAAGGTGGGCCCCGACGGCAAGGAACTGATCCCGCAGGAGTCTCCCCGAGTGAGCGGATTTGGATTTGTTGCCACCCCTTCTCCTGCCCCTGGTGAGAAATGCACCTGCTGGCAAGCTGGTCCACCAGAGGGACTGCCTGGGGGGAGATGGGCTCCACCTGGGTCTGTCCCCCCACCTTGGGTGACTTAGGGACCCAGTCTCCCATCTGTGCAAGTACAGGGCTGGGCTCTGGGGCTCTGAGAGGGGCTGGGTACCCAGGCTGGTCAGCCATACATGGGCTGGACTCTCAGGCAGACCCTACCTAAGATGTCTTGGGGTGATATTTCGTGTTTGGTCCTGACTGTGACGTCAATGGGTAGGGTGCTGTGTGGGCAGTGCTTACAAGGAGGTGGGTGAAGCTTGGGACAGTTCCTTGGTACATGTGGGCATCCCTCTGCCCTCCTGCACACTGGCCTCTGCATTCTCAGTTGCTGGTTGCTATGACACAGGCCAGGGCATGTGACGACACCACAGGTTTGCCCGGGGTTCTAGGAGCCCTGGAAGCTCCAAGGGTCTCCTCCCTTGGGGTGGGAGGAGCCTCTCAGGCTGGTCCCCTGGCCCTGTGCTAGCATGGGGGCCTAGCTGACCCAGTCCCTCCCTCCTCCCCCAGGCTAAGCACATGGCTGCAAGGGCCTGGACCTGCCTTGGACCCACAGTGACCTTGGCATTTTCATCTCAGAGGATGGAGGTGCCAGGGTTCCAGAGTCATGGGGAAGAAAAGAGGGCTAGCTGCCAGCCTTGATGTTAGCTGGAATGCACACGGGGTAAACTGGCTGTGGTGAAGGGGAGGGCCTGTGCCGTACCCCAATCTGGGTCCCCTGGCATGAAGTGGCTATGGGCTCTCCATCTGCAGGTGTGAACGAGTCCCCATTGATGACCTGGGGGGAGGTTGAGAACACACCCTTGAGAGTCGAAGGGTCAGAGACGCCGTACGTGGACAGGACACCAGGTCCAGCCTTCAAGGTGGGTTGTGGTGTGAGGGGAACAGCGTGGGACTCAGTGTGGATGCCTGAAGTATAGAGGGCTGAGCCCCAGCTATCACTGGTCAAAGCAGGACCGACAGCACTTCTGAATGCCAGGTGCTGAAGCCAAGTGTAGGTGGCTCGGTGGTCTGTCAAGGAGGGATTGGGGCGGTGGGGGCCAAGGCACCAAGACAGGGAGTGGACTGGGCCACTCTAGAGCTTGCAGGCTGGGGGCTGTTCACACATGAGGTGGGACGGTCACAGAGAGTCAGGCCAGAAACTACGACTGCCCTGAGGGCTGTGGGACATTGTTTGTGTCCTCAGAAGGGCTGTGTGCTTGCAGAGAAAGGTCTCTGGTTGTAGAACATAATTAAGGACACACCAGATTGTGTGGCTTGAGCCACGGGTTGTAGGAGTGGTTAGAGCAGAGTGTGCAAGGCCTGGAGCAGGCAAGGGAGGCTCTTCATGAGCCAAGTCAATGTGTCAGGGCAGGGGTGCATCACGGTGGCCTCTGAGGGCCTGGTGGGGTGGGGAAGCTGGGTGGAGGGTGGTTTGTAGAAATTGGGTGGCCCAGGATGGCGTGAGTGAGTGGACAGTTAGGTGTGGCTGTCGAGAGCCATTGGGAAGGTGAGGTGCTCTGGTCTGCAGGGAGTTTTTTGGGGAAACTGAGGCACTGCTGTGGTAGGGAAAGGGCCCCTGAAACGTGGGAGTGTGCACATCCTGCTGTTGAGGTGCTGGGCCCCTGCCTGTGCTGATTCTAGAGTGTCGAGATGTGGCCAGAGGCAGAAGTTTGTGTTGTCGCAGAGCCCAAGGGTATGGTATTATATCTTCTACTTTGAAAACCCAAAGGAGTCAGGTGTGGTCTGGAATGAGTATAGGAGGTCTGGTTAGGCGGCTGGGTAAGAGGTCATCTCTCGTCAGTCCCTTTAAACACTGACAGTGATCAGTTTGAAATGCAGCAGAAAAAGAGAGACCACTTGTATAGCAGGGGAAAGTTACAGCAGCTAGGAGTCGCTTGGCTTCCGTAAAGAAAGCCATGGGCTCATGCTGCAGACTGAGGAGGACACCTGCCAGGTGACTGGCCTGAGGGCACCGGCCTTTCTCCAGGGCCTGGCAGGGATCCCCCCAGCATCTCACTGCTGATCCTTCCCCAGAGTAGTTCATAGAGGTAATGTACATCCAGTCAAAGCATGGGCAGAGGTTTTGGGTACTTTGCTTCCAAAATTTGTCTGGGACGCAGGGATAATCAAGACAAACTTGAGAAAGGAATACTGGAGAGAAACGTATGCTGCAGATACTAGGAGCATATCATAAGACCCTGGATGCTTCAGAAGTGTGCTGCTGGGTCTAGAACCTACAGGCCAAGAGGAAAGAAGAGAAGTTCTGAAACAGGCTGTAGTAAGAAGTAGAGCAGGTAAGAATTTAGGTGGCAGTTCAAATTGTGCTGTTTGACAGAGTGTTTGGAGGTAAATTAAACTAGGTCCTTAATGGGTATAGCACAATAAATTCCCAAAAAGAGGAAAGATTAAAAGTAAAAACAATAACCATAAAACAGCTAAGTGAAAATAAAGGTGAATATTTCGTCTGATCTTAAGGTAGGAAGGACTTTCCAAACATAGAAGCCAAGGAAGAGATCACAAAGGAAGTAATAGCTATCTGAAAATGATCAATTAAGTACAGCAGAAAATGTCATGAATAAAACTAAAGCAAATAACTGGAAAGAAATGTGTATGGCGTAGCGTAAGTTCATCGGCATAGACGAAGCTCCTATGAATAACAACAGAACACAGCACAAGCACTTTGATAGAAAAATAGGCCATGGATAGGGGCTGGCCAGTTTGTTCAATTGCTTAGAGCTTGGTGTTGTAACACCAAGGTCAAGCGTTTGGATCCCGTACTGGCCAGCCATCAAAAAAAATTTTTTAAGAAAAAAGGAAAAAAAAAAAAATAGGCCACAGATGCATGTGGGAAGCTCTCAGAAGAAATATGGTTGGTCGATAAAGACAGAGAGACATTCACTCTAGTAATCAGAGGGAAACACTCTAAAACAAGACACACTTTTTCCTAAAAGATTGTCAGAGGGTCATAACTTGGCAGTCCTGCTTTGAGAGGAGTGTTAGGACAGGTGAAGAGGGCCAGGCCTGGATAGGTGGGCAGGTCAGGTGGGATGGGCGGTGACTTCAAGGGGCATGTAACGGGAGGCTACAGAGGGTTCTTGGGATCAGGGAGGCCACTGGCAAGAGGCTGGTGCCCATGGCAGATGCTCTTCTGTGTGAGGGAGTGCCTGACACTGTGGGGCAACGGATCGCAACCTCAGTGTTGCCCCCATACCAGACCGGGGACCGGCAACGGGATCGCAAACCTCGGTGTCGCTCCCGCACCTCACTCAGCCAGTGAGCAGGAACCGGTCCGTATGTGGGATCCGAACCCTCGGGTGGGAGCGCCGCAGCGCTTCCCAAGCGGCGCACTATCCAGTGCGCCACCGGGCCGGCCCCCAAAAAAATTTTTTAAGAAAAAAGAATCAAAAAAAATTTTTTAAGAAAAAAGGAAAAAAAAAAAAATAGGCCACAGATGCATGTGGGAAGCTCTCAGAAGAAATATGGTTGGTCGATAAAGACAGAGAGACATTCACTCTAGTAATCAGAGGGAAACACTCTAAAACAAGACACACTTTTTCCTAAAAGATTGTCAGAGGGTCATAACTTGGCAGTCCTGCTTTGAGAGGAGTGTTAGGACAGGTGAAGAGGGCCAGGCCTGGATAGGTGGGCAGGTCAGGTGGGATGGGCGGTGACTTCAAGGGGCATGTAACGGGAGGCTACAGAGGGTTCTTGGGATCAGGGAGGCCACTGGCAAGAGGCTGGTGCCCATGGCAGATGCTCTTCTGTGTGAGGGAGTGCCTGACACTGTGGCAGGCCCAGCACAGGCCACCCACACGCCTGCTGCCTTGCAGATCTTGGAGCCGGGCCGCAGGGAGCGGCTGGGGCTGAAGATGGCCAACGAAGCTGCCGCCAAGAACCGAGCCAAGAAGCAGGAGGCCTTGCGGAGGGTGACAGAGAACCTGGCCAGGTGAGGGGTGGCTTGGCCCTCAGGTGGGGGTGGCGCGTGTCTCTGCTTGCTCTCGCTTGACTTCCCCCAGCAGTGTAGATGCCTCCCCCAGCAGTGTGTGCAGGGCAGAGTCCAGGACAGGTCTGTGGGATTCTTCAGTGAGCGCTGTGGTGGCTCCTCTGATCCAGAGTGTGGCCACACGGGGGCCCCTCTCCATCTTCTCTTTCCTCCACATCTTCCTTGACCCAGTCCTAAGAGGCACTTTTAGGCCTGTTGTCCTGCTATGAGCTCCTTTCAGCTCATAGTAGAAAGTGTTATTATTCCCCTTGGAGGGGGGTGGGGACTGCAACTCTCAGAGGTCTGTGGGTTCTCAAGGGTGGCACCCCTGCTTGACCTCAAATTTGGCCCCATTGGCAGCACCCAGCCTACCTAACCCTGCCTCTCTCACCCACCCCTCCACCCCAGCCTTACCCCCAAAGGCCTGAGCCCAGCCATGTCCCCAGCCCTGCAGCGCCTTGTGAGTAGGACGGCCAGCAAGTACACAGACCGGGCCCTGCGAGCCAGCTACACACCATCTCCAGCACGCCTGACCCACCTCAAGACCCCAGCCAGTGGGCCACAGACCCCCACAAGCACGCCAGCCCCTGGCTCTGCCACACGCACGCCCCTCACACAGGACCCAGCCTCTATCACGGACAACCTGCTGCAGCTCCCTGCCCGGCGCAAAGCTTCAGACTTCTTTTAGAACCAGGCCTGGGCTGGGCCCGTGGACACCTTGTGGAGCCTGCAGGGCAGTTGTACACCCAGCAGAGGACTCTTGCCTTCTGGGGACCCAGGCCTGGGCCAAAAGCAGTTGACCATCCAGGAGCCACAGGAGAAAGACACATATACCCATTCCCCTTGGTGTGACGCACCCAGGCTGTGCCCCAAGGCCTTGCTGAAACTTTTCTATTTAAGCCCCACCTAAAGTGTCATTAAAGGACACCTGGTACAGTATGGTAGGGTCACCTTTCCATCCGTCCTGCTCCTTGTACAAGCCTTGGGGCCACCCTGGTGCCTGCATCTCATCTCAGTACTATGGGACTTGAGGTGATGGCCCCCCAGGGGAAGAAGCTACAGGTGGGGTGGCCATGGGGGGGAGGCAGGTGACTCCTGTACTGCTCTTTGTGATGCCGCAACCTGCCTCTGAGCTGAGTCCACATTCCTTCCTCCCTTCCCCCAGTTCTTTCTGCTTCTCTGAGGGAGGGTTGCAGCCCTTGAAAGTTGTGACCCTCAGTTCACCAGGGGCTCTGGGTGCAGGTCTGCAGCCTCCCAGCTGGGCCTGACCTGCATGATTTGTTACAAGACCACCTTCCCAGCTCAGGTGGGGCAGGGCTGTCCCCTGCTTCCTGCCCTTGCAGTCTCCCACTCTGCTCCAAGCACTGTGTGCCACCTGCTGAGGTACCAGCCTCACCCTGTCATCATTCCCACCAGCAGGAGCCTCCAGATAATAGTAACCAGGCCACAACGTGTCCATCTCCCTAGGAAGGAATCTCTCCACAAAGTCGGTGGGCGTTTTCTTGCGGTCGATGATCTTGACCGCCACGTTGAACTTCAGGCGCTCGGAGTAAGCAGATTTGACTTTTGCGTAGGAGCCCTTGCCGAGATTGATGCCCACAACGTAACCCTTCTTCCTTAGGACCGCGGCATCGTCCATGGTGCCAGGAGCGGCCGGGGCCGCTGCCCTCTACATCCCCTCCCCACGTGGGCCAGCAGGCATTGTCCTCATTTACACTGTGGGGAGGCGTCTGCCTGGGCTGGGCCTGGACTTGCAGGAGTGGAACGCTCAGCATTGTCTCCAGTGACTTCAGCGAATGAAGTCATAAAGCCAGGCTGCTGGGAGTGGGAACTGGGCTGGGAGTAACCGGGCCCCTGGAACCCTGGAAGCCAGGCTGGCCTGGCAGGAGCACCTGCTCTCCACCCACTGGAAGGAAGCTGGCACCCAGGACCATGGTAACCATCCCTGCTCCTCTTCCTTGGTGTGGCTTCCCAGTCACTAGTCAGGCCTGAGGGGAGGCAGCTCAGGTCCAGCCAGATTACCAGCTCCATGCCTGTTTCACTCATCTGGCCATGGGGGCTGACCCTGCATTGGTTCTCATCCCACTAGGGCCAGTTTCCTGCAGCTTCTTTGGGGTGTGGGGGAAAAAAAACCCTCTAGAGCTTGTGTCCTTGGAAATGGAAGTACCTGGCTGGGAACCTGCCCTGGTCCAGCCAGGCCAGCATTGTTTCTAAGCCTGGTGGGTGAAATGAGCTTCATGTTTGGGAGCAGGAGCCAGCAGGCTGCTTGGGGTAGGGAGCTGGGCAGATGAGTCGCTGCAGCTCTGGTGAGCAAGGGCTTGCATGCATGCAGGTGGGAGGGCAGGCAGCACTCAGGGCTGCAGGTGTGCCAGCCGGGTGCCCAGGGTCCAGGTAGAGGAGGTGTTAAGGCACCCAGGCAGGAAGGAGCCTGGGAAATGAGAGGGTTTGTTCTGAGAATGCTGGAGTAATAGAGTCAGGCGGGAAGCAGAGAAGGTCGAGGGCTTTTTCTCTAGGTGACGGGCAGCCATTGCAGACGGAGACACGATCCAAGGAGCATATGAAGATGGTCACTGGCAGAAGAGAGGGAAGAGAATTGGCTTTGGGGTGAGTATGGGGACCAATGCTTTGACTGACTCAGAGGAGGCCAGACCAGGTGGGCTTCTGGGGGGTCAGTGAGACTGCGAAAGGCAAGCCTGGGTCTGGATCACTGGCTAGTGGGTAGATGGGGCCTGCGGCAGGACCTCGGTACTGGGGGGGATCAGGGGGCCAGTAGCACCCAGAGCATCGACTGTCGAGAGCAAGCACCTGGCAAGGAGGGGGTGTCCCAAATCACATCGCTTTGACTTCTGTGAGGAGTGGGCAGTGGTTGCCTGTTGGAATGGTGACACTGCACATGATTTGCATGTCAAACTG
>NW_007733117.1:0-383 GCF_000696425.1 Galeopterus variegatus | reverse complement strand
CAAGAAGTGCACTCAGGGCTGGTGTGTCCAAGGGAGGGGGTTAGATTAGACCTGGGGAACTCCGGGGCTGCTCCCAGTGTTGCAGTCCTGTGGCCAGGGACTTGCACGCTCTGGAAATCCGCTTCACCCAGCCTTCACTTTCCTCTATAAGATGGGCACCTGTTCACCCATTCATCCTGCAAGTGGGAGGGTCTGTCCTGGGTGCTGAGATGTGCTGGTGAACTAGACAGTCCAGAGGCCAGAAGATTCCTTACCACACCAACAGTGAGACAGCCCAATGGCGGCTGTGCTGGCAGATGGCATCATGGAGCTGTGAGGGCACAGAACTGGGAGACTGGACTTAGGGAGGTTGGGGAAGGCTGAGTTCTGGGGAACTAGGCAGG
>NW_007733116.1:114725-117231 GCF_000696425.1 Galeopterus variegatus | reverse complement strand
CTCACTGGCTGAGCGCGGTGCGGGCGCAACACCGAGGGTTGCGATCCTGTTACCGGTCAGTGAAAAAGGAAAAAAAAAAAGAACAGAAGGTAATGTTCAAAGACTTATTTCCAAAATTGTTTTTAATCTATTTATCCATCTTATGCTTTTTCTGGGCATCATATTTCCCATGTTTATTTTATTTCTGTGCTTAATTTTTAAATTTTTATTTATTTATTTATTTATTTATTTTGGCTGTACCTTTCTTTTATCATGCCCTACCTTTTTGCTTTGTTTTCTGCACTTAAATCATGCATTTGCTCTCTTTGCAGTTTCCATAGATCATGGCACTTTTGACATCTGGGTTGGATACTTCCTTGTTAGAATTGGGCTGTCCTGTATGTTGTACGATGTTTAGCAACATCCCCTAGCCTCTTCCCACTGGAGTATTAGTTTCCAGTTGTGACAACCAACAACATCTTCGGACATTGTTAAATATCCCCTCAGAGCAAAATTATTCCCTATATAGAACCAATGCTTTAGATCAGTATCCAAGGAATGAACTCTGTGGGATAGTTCTTAACTGTGGACACTGGACCCAACCCTGATTTGGGAAGGTGATTGAACAGCATGAATGCGATATTCATGAATATGAATCTATGCATGAATGAGGTGTTACAGATGGTAGCCAAATAAATATATCTATACTCCATAAATCTAAGTAATTTTAGAGCTACTAAAAGTGAGAGCTACAAGCGAGCTACTTATTGGCAAATATTATTCCACTCTTGCACATAAACACATAGTTGTGATTATGTTTACATTATAATGAAGTGTTCAATGGCAATTAGAGAAAAATAATGACATTTTTGGAACAAGCTTCTCAGTTCTGAAATGTCTAAGTTGTCTGTTGGGATCACACCAACTCATGATCATTATAGACTGTCAGGCTAGATCACAGACCCTTCTGCCCCATCCTATGCAGGTCCTGAGCCAGGTAGTTGAAAGAAAAACTGAGCAGCCACTGGCAAAATGGACATGCTTTATTTTTAGACACAAGCTCTGCTGACCAATGGTTCAGAGCTGCTGCCTTCCATACTAAAGTACACACAAGTGGCAATGAGCCAAAAAGAGTACATGGGCGTACATGTACACTAACTATACTCCTACATAACTTGTTTACAATGGATATGCTGAATCATACCTAACTGGATGTGAGGCGAGGGGGCCTGAACAAACCAACTCCACTTTCCTCACACTCCACCCCTTCAGGGTCCCTTGCCATACAATCTATGCATTTGGAATCTTCTTTTTTTTTTTTTTTTGGAATCTTCCGTGATGTTCCCTTAGTGAGGATGGTTGACCCTTGCATCCATCGGCCATAGCATCAATACAGGCTGCAGCAACATGCTACTAGAACACAGCGTAATAACTTCGTATAGCATACATTATACGAAGTGAGCAGCCACTGGCAAAATGGACATGCTTTATTTTTAGACACAAGCTCTGCTGACCAATGGTTCAGAGCTGCTGCCTTCCATACTAAAGTACACACAAGTGGCAATGAGCCAAAAAGAGTACATGGGCGTACATGTACACTAACTATACTCCTACATAACTTGTTTACAATGGATATGCTGAATCATACCTAACTGGATGTGAGGCGAGGGGGCCTGAACAAACCAACTCCACTTTCCTCACACTCCACCCCTTCAGGGTCCCTTGCCATACAATCTATGCATTTGGAATCTTCTTTTTTTTTTTTTTTTGGAATCTTCCGTGATGTTCCCTTAGTGAGGATGGTTGACCCTTAAAAACATATAACCTCTGTACTTATGGTACATTCAGTATACCTTGAGTCTTGTCCCCATAGCTCTATCCTTTCAACTATTAGCCACAAAAACCCCACCCATACACATGTCCAGTTAGTAGTCGTCATTGGGGTGATTTTTCACAGGAATCCTGCAGCCACACAGGTAGGAAACTTGGTGCATATTCAGCAAGCTGACACATTGGCCACACAAACATATGTAAGTGTCCAGTCAACTCTGGGCCTGCAGCCACAATACTATGGGCAAAAAAACCAAAAAAAGTTATTGGCACCAATAGACAGAGTTTTTGTCCCTCTGGCAGAATACTTGCCAGCTTACCATCCTGGAAAGAATCATTTCAGAAACAGGTGCTGCAGCTCTATGCAACAAAGCCTCCACTGGAGAGGTCTCATCCTTGCAAGGTCCGTCATTTGAGATCCTGACTATTGACCATAACTGCTATGTCTACCCCTTCAGGGATGGGGGTTGGGTGGATAGCCTTAGTCCCTTTTTCAAAAGACCATTGTACTGTTCAATCATTCCTACTGCCTGGGGATGATACAGTACGTGTAACTTCCACTGAACGGACAATTGAGAAGCTCACTTCTGTACTTCATGTCCAGTAAAGTGGGTTCCATTATCACTCTCTATGACTGGGGCTGACCATATATGGCTGTAAGGCTATTCAAGACCCTAATAGTGTTTACCTGGTCTGG
>NW_007733116.1:113307-114503 GCF_000696425.1 Galeopterus variegatus | reverse complement strand
AAGAATCATTTCAGAAACAGGTGCTGCAGCTCTATGCAACAAAGCCTCCACTGGAGAGGTCCCATCCTTGTGGGGTCTGTCATTTGAGATCCTGACTATCGGCCATAACTGCTATGTCTACCCCTTCAGGGATGGGGGTTGGGTGGATAGCCTTAGTCCCTTTTTCAAAAGACCATTGTACTGTTCAATCATTCCTACTGCCTGGGGATGATACAATATGTGTAACTTCCACTGAACGGACAATTGAGAAGCTCACTTCTGTACTTCATGTCCAGTAAAGTGGGTTCCATTATCACTCTCTATGACCGGGGCTGACCATATATGGCTGTAAGGCTATTCAAGACCCTAATAGTGTTTACCTGGTCTGGGGCCTTATAAGACCATAAAAACAGAAGACCAGCAGCCATATCAACAGCTGTGGAGATATATCTGTAGTTCTCTGACTTTGGCAGTGATCGCACAAGATCCACCTGCCACCATGTCAGGGGCATAAACTCACATGGGTTATCTGCCTATCAGGAGCACCCATCTACTCATCAGGAGCACATCTGTCCACCAGGGGCATTCTTTCTTGAGTTCATGTGGCACCTGGTGGACAATTGACCACACAGTTTTGCAGCCAGCATGCTGCATTGTCCAATGTAGCCACCCAGCTACAGCAGTTGCTGGAGCTCTCTCCAGCCATCTTACCTTAGCCAGTGCCTCAGCTTCATCAATGCCTGGACTGGCTAATGGGAAAGGTCCTGTAACATGGAAAAGACTTACTTCCTTTTCCTCTCCTAAATCCCATAGTTCCTGCCACATGGCTTGTCCCCACAGGGGTCAATGACCTACCAGCCACTGCTGATATTTCCAAGTACATATCCAAAGGGTAAGACCCTTATATACGACCCACTCATATTGTTCCAAATGACTTGGCAGCATTGGAGCCACCTTAGTAAAATCTGCAATAGAATCAGAGGTTAGTAAGCCATAATCTATGTAATGAAGCATTGTAACCATGCTGGGCCTAGTCCACCTGGCTAGGTCCCCAGCCACTAAACCATAAGAAATAATATAATGAAATTGACACACAGATATCAACAGTGTTAAGAAATTGAGTTAGAATTATTGGATAGTTAATTTTGTGTGTTGACTTGACCATATCATGGAATACCCAGATATCTGGTTAAACATTGTTTCTGGGTTTGTCTGTG
>NW_007733116.1:109671-112946 GCF_000696425.1 Galeopterus variegatus | reverse complement strand
ATCTATCTATCTATCTATCTATCTATCTATCTATCTATCTATCTATCTGTTTATCTATCTATTTATCCATCCATCTACCTGTATTCTGTTTATTTGGATAACCCTGACTAAATATTGATATAATCTTATGAGAAAAACAATAAAGATTGAAGACTTCTCCCAGAAAAGGTAAAGCTTGAGTTAGGACCTAGAGCATAATAAATTTGGATGGCAAAGTGTAATATCAAAGGAGAGGAACATCACAGGTAAAATGCGCAAAGCATTGTTTGAGGAATGGCGAGGATTCTGAAGTATAGGGTTTATGACAAAAAGAGCTTGAGCTCTAACTAGAAATATCGTTTGGCCAAAGATATCATTTTAGCAAATTTATATCATATTATGTAAAAAATAGGACATAATTGGAAATTTCTAAGTAGTTATTTCAAAACTTGTCAACTGAATGTGATATACTTTCTGTTCACAGATTTTTAATAAAAACTGTTATTTGGTTGTTTTAGGGAATATTTTATTTGACATAATTTTTGCAATCCATTTTGTTCATGTTTTGTCATTTGGAATCCTTCTGGCCAGAAAAATATTAAAAATATTTTGTGTGCTGATTCCTTAGACCAGTCATTTAGACCATGATGTTGAGAATGCCAAAATCAAGGGTTTGGATCTCAATACCAGCCAGACACCGAAAAATAAATAAATAAATATTTAATTTAGAAATAAATTAAATATTTGAGGGCTGTATCCTATTTCCCAACTGTATTAGTCTGTTTTGTGTTGCTATGACAGAAACACCTGAGACTGGGTAATTTATAAAGAACAGAGGTTTATTTGGCTTACAATTCTGGGACAGCTGCATCTGGCACAGGCTTCAGGCTGCTTCTACTCATGGAGGAAAGTGGCAGGCAGCCAGTGGGTACAAGCAGATCACGTGGCGAGAGGAAGCAAGAGAGAGAGAGAGAGAGGAGGTGCCAGGGTCCTTTAAACAGCCAGCTCTCATGGGAACTATTAGAGTGAGAACTAACTCACTACCCCTCCTCCCCCAGGGAGAGCATTAATCCATTCATGAGGAATCCGCCCCCATGACTCAAACAGTTTCCAATACTGCAACATTGAGGATCAGATTTCCACATGAGTTTTGGTGGAGACAGCACATCCATACTCTATCACCAACTCATGCCAAGTTGCATGAAAGAAACCCTTAGAAAAGTAGTATATATTCCACATAATTTGTTATCTACAAAGTACTATTTAATAAAATGTTAACAAGTGATTTACACTTCTTTCAAGGAAACATAGAACCTTAGATATAAATTATTTACTAAATGCAGAAAACTAACTTGATATCTTCTGTCTTTCAGAAGTTGTCCTGATCCATGAAACACCACCTTTTTTTTCAGTATTTCTGATGTGTATTTCATCATGTAGTGCATAGGTCATGCTTACTACATACTTGCTGATGGACAAAGGGAAATTTCATGCAGATGAAGCAATCCTCTCAGAGAAGATGAATGCCCTTTCCCAGAAGCAGCAGGTATTTCTTAATGACAATTTCAAGTGTCTTCATATATAATGAGATAAAAGACATTTTTAAGAAAATGCTACTTCTAATACCAAATTATATTATTATATTATATTATTCCTTGATTGAACCTAAAAACAAGATCACATTAAAAAGGCTTTATTGTAGACAAAAATAAAATATATCTTTGAAAGTTGGATTAGTTATTAGTCTATTCATTTTTATGTTACTTTCAAAAGCAGTCATCCAAATTTGTGGGCTTTAATTTTTAACAATATACATGTTTTAGTAACATATGTTTATAATCCATAAAAAATACAAAATGTTAAATTGGGTGTTAGTTTATAGATATATATGTGTGCATGTGTATATACATATATATATATTAATATGTTTTGTGTGTGTGTGTGTGTGTGTATAGAAAGACATTTGAGGTATAGAGAAGTTAGTTTTTCCAATGCCACACACCAAGTCAGTAGTGTATTATAAACTCAGGTCTGCTTTTAAAACATTTTTTTTCGGTCATATCACCCTGTACAAGAGGTAAAAATAAGTAAATAAAAGAACATTTATTCTAATGAGGGTTAACTGTCACAATCTTTTGGGTAATAAAATATCTATTTTCCTCCTTAACATTTTCTAAGCAGTTAAAATCAGGAAAATGTTGAGTATTATGTTTTCGACGATCTTGGCTAACATAGTATTTAGTTATTATAAATCTGTGCCATTAATAATAAACTGCATTTCTACAAATTTATTTTATATAGCCCAGTAAAAGGCAGGATTAATACTCAAGAATATTCTTACATGCTCTACCAGCACACATGATGAATTATTTAAAAATATTTATTAGAACGAATGGAACACAAATGGAAGGATAGCAATATGAAAGAAATAATGCAAAGAGTTGCACAGTATTGGTGCAATTGAAGAGAGGCTGTACTTAAATTTTTGCACACTTGCACAAAGATAAAAGTGGTTGATGTAGAAGAACTACGTGTAGAGCAGGCTTTCTTGCATAAGATACCATCCCAATAAGCCTATATGGCTACGACCTTTTCATAACTATTCAGTTGAATATTTGTAACTATTTTGGTATTGACTTAAGTAATTGGATTTTATATAACTATAGAAGGAACACAGACAGAAATGGCATGACAATTAAGAACATAAAACAATTTAATTTTACTCTTTCATATGTCATGCTCAGAGTATTCTGCATATTGAAACAGAGTAATGAAAGTTTGTAATGATAAATTCTGAATTTTTCAAGTTCACAGTACCAGACTATATGAGGCTCTGGTCAATTGACTGAAAATTCATTCTATTTCTTTAAAATCATCCCTTAATACACAATTTTGTATGAATATTATCATGAGAAATTAGGATTTATTTAGTTTGTTCATTGTCTTCTCAACACCCAAAGAAACACTATATTTCGGTAGGTACACAAAACTATTCATTATTTATACATGTTTTTATTCTGTTACATATACAATTATTTTATACATCAAATGTCATTAATATGAGCTCTATTAATCATCGAAATGCATTTTTACAAGTGTGCTCTGAAACCAATAGGACTTCGTAAAAAAATTATATATATACACACAGAGGAAGATAGATTTATTGATGGACTAGGATGTTTAGTGTCCTTTGAGTTGTATTATGGAGGGGTTACTTATCCCATCTCTCAGTTTTGTAGGAAACCTCCTTAATTTTTATTTTCCCTTTTTAAACTTATTTATTAGGAGTAATTTTT
>NW_007733116.1:102803-109653 GCF_000696425.1 Galeopterus variegatus | reverse complement strand
TGAATGTTTAAAATAAACATAATAAGTCTTTTATCTTTCTCTAGAACACCCAACCTGGGCTATTTGAAGTGGAAAAACATGGCCACTGCTAATAAGTTAGAAACCAAAATTGCAATTTCTTTATTTTTACAATTGAACAAAATCATCTGTTTGGCAGAATTAATCTAAGGATTAAAGGAGACATTATGTTTTAAAAAAATCAAAATAGCGTTATATTATTGGAAGGCAGACAACAAAATATTAGGGTATTTCCACTACTATTGTCACGCACTTAAATTACATGTCCTAAAACATGAAGATTTGTTTGAGGGATAGTCAATGTTTACTGAATTTTACCTTGTGGTAGTCACTGCGTTGGCCTTGGGTATATAAAGATTAAAAGACATAGTTTTTACCTTCAAATAACCTACATGAGAGTTTTAAAAATAAAGTGGTAGAAAATCTTCATGTGTATTCAAGTGTTTTAGAAACAATAAGCTGCATCTGGCTCCAGAAGAAAATCGTTTTCAAGTGCCGTAAAATTAAAATGGTGACTTTGCATAGGAATTTTATTACTTTCCCTTCTAGTGAGCCTTCAAAACTGTATCAAAGATCAGCTTTATAACCAGTATGTCTGCCCCATCTGTGACACAGCGGGCCTGGGTGCCCGTAAAGGATCCTGCACAAAAGAGGCTTTCAAATTTGTGTGAATGTGACCCATGCTGGAAAACACATTTTACTTCAGAACCCACCTATCCCTCTCTTAGAACCACCAAACTTTCAGTGACTCTAGTATTTTCTATTCTATCTCATCCCATCACATTTCATCCCATTCTATTCTATTATTTCTCATTAAAAGAAATACTGATTACCATCAAGGAAGTGATTTTGTAACCCACTAATGATACAAGTCTCACATTTTAAAAAACATTTGCTATAAAGATTACCTACATGGGAGTTATTAAGGTAGTAAGTTTCATGTACTACTTGACCTTATCTCAGCAAATTTCCATTCCTTTATTAAACAGTCCACTGTCTCTCTCTTGGTAAGTGAAACACATGTCTTATTAAACCATGGTTCAACCGTCAGGTCACTAGAGGCCCATAGAAAAAAATCTTAGATTTCTGGACACTTTTAATCAGATGAAATTGCAAATCTTGTATTGAAATACAATTGAGGACAAAATCAGAGTCTGTCTCCTGGAAGGGATAAATTAAAATCAGGGAAATAGAGATGGCGGAATAGACACTCTGCAGCGTCACTCTCTCCCACAAATCAACCAAATTTATAACTATAAAAATGTAACATCAGGCAAGCCGGGGCAGCTGGAGCACAGGGGAAGAGGAGGAGAGACCTACAAAGTTCATGAAGGCGGGAGAAACTATGACGAGAGAAAGCAAAAGCTGCTCTGAGCCTTTTCAGCTGTAGCTGCTTTAAGGCTGGAGCTGAGGAGTGCATGGAGCAGGAGCCGGCAGAAGCCGCAACTGTGCTCTTTGGATGGAGTTACTTGGAGGCAGCAGGGGAGAAGAGGGCCTTGGTGGCTCCCAGGACAGCAAGACCACTAATAGTGTTTCCATGGACCCATGCAGGAGTGAGGAGCCAGAACAACTGAAAAAAGGGAGCCATTCAGAGGTCGGTGAGTCACTGCAAGGGACCAGCGCAGGGCCCATCCCATGGGAAGTGTTTACAGCATGGGTGGTGGGGGAGATGGGCCCACTGGGAGAACACTGGGACACAGCAAGGACAGCTGATCTGCCCCCAATCAGCACAGGACCACTCAGAGGAGACTGGTCAGGAATGCAGAATTGCATGGGGTACAGTTTGATGAAAATACTCAGGCCTAGATCAGAGATTCTACAGAACACAGATCCACCAGGTCTCTGGAGAGCCAGAAGTAAGTATAAGCTAGCCATTAAACCCTGAGCAGCACAAAAAGCCTTCCCTAGGGAAACAGCAGCAAAATAGCAACTTAAACAACCACACAGTTCAAGTACTGGTTCCCACAGGAAGTTCCCCCATGTTAGAAGCAAAGGACAAAAAATTAGTTCTGGCTCAGGCACGCCACCAGCACCTTGAGGCCTGCCTGAGAATTGGAGGCTTGGATCTGGGGACCAGACCCCACTCCCACTTCCAGGCAAACAGCACCAGTGCCTCGGGGCCAGCCTGGGCACCTGAAGCATGGAGAAGGGGACTGGACCCTCCTCCCACAACCAGGCACACCATGCCAGCACCTTGGGACCCGCCCAGGGACCTGGGATATGGAATTGGGGACCAGACCACCCTCCCACAAACAGGCACAATATGTCAGCACCTCAGAGCCCACCCAGGGATCCAGAGCACAGAGAAGGGCACCAGACCTCTCTCTCACAACCAGGCACAACATGCCAGCACCTTGGAGCCCACCCAGCGACCTGGGGCAAGGAGAAGGGGAATGGTCCTCTCTCCCACAACCAGGCATACCACGCCAGAGCTTCAGGGGCTGCCAAGGGACCCGAGGCATGGAGAAGGGGAACGGACCCTCTCTCCCAAAACCAGGCACAACATGCCAGCAACTCGGAGCCCACCCAGGGACCTGGGGCAAAGAGAAGGGGAATGGTCCTCTCTCCCACAACTAGGCACACTGTGCTAGTGCTTCAGGGCCCACCCGGGGACCCAAAGCATGGAGAAGGGGACCAGACCCCCTCCCACAACCAGGCACACCACACCAGCACCTTGGGGCCTGTCTGGGGACCCAAGGCAAGGAGAAGGGGAACGGACCTCTCTCCCGCAACCAGGCACACCAAGCCAGCACTTCAGGGTCCATCTGGGGATCTGAGGCATGGAGAAGGGAACTGGACCTCTCTCCCACAACCAGGCATACCATGCCAGCACCTTGGGCCTCACCCAGGGGCCCAGGGCATGGAGAAGGGGACTGGACCACCCTCCTACAACCAGGCACAACATGCCAGCACCTCAGAACCCACCCGGGGACCCGGGGCATGGAGAAGGGGACCGGACCTCTCTCCCACAACCAGGCACACTGGTCAGAGCTTCAGGGCCCGCCCAGGGACCCAAGGCATGGAGAAGAGGAATGGACTCCCCTCCCACAACCAAGCACACCATGCTAGCACCTTGGGGCCAGCCTGAGGACCTGATGCATGGAGAAGGGGACTGGACCTCTCTCCCACAACCAGGCACACTATGCCAGCACCTTGGGGCGTGCCCAGGGACCCGAGGCAAGGAGAAGGGGACTGGACCTCTCTCCCAAAACCAGGCACACTGACCCAGTGCTTCAGGGCCCACCCAGGGATCTGAGGCATGGAGAAGGGGACTGGACATCTCTCCCACAGCCAGGCACACCATGCCAGCACCTTGGGGCCCACCCAGGGACCCGGGGTATGGAGTCGGGGACTGGAGCACCCGCCCACAACTAGGCACAACATGCCAGTACCTTGGAGCCTACCCAGGGTCCCAGGGCAAGGAGAACGGTACCGGACCACCCTCCCACAACCAGGCACACCATGCCAGCACCTCAGAGCCCACTCAGGGACCCATGGCATAGAGAAGGGGACCAGACCTCTCTCCCACAACCAGGCACACCATGCCAGTGCCTCAGGCCCTGCCCAGGTACCTGGGACATGGAGAAGGGGACTGGACCCCTCTCCCACAACTAGGCACATGGCGCCAGCACCTTGGGGCCTTCCCAGGGACCAGAGACATGGAGAAGAGCACCCAAAACTCCCCACAACCAGGCATACTGCCAGTGCCAAGGAGCATGCCAAAAACAGCACCTCTACATGGGTGGCCAACCACAGCCACCACAATAACCATGGCTGCTGCAAAAGTGGCTAGATGCCACAACCACCACGCAGATGGTCTGCCAACCACTGGAGGGCATTGACACAAGGAGAGTCACTAGCAGAAACAGAGAAAAGAAGAGGATGTCTCTTTCCACAAAACCCATTTCAGAGTGACAGAAGAATCATCTGCTTTATGATAATATTGGGGGACCTGATCACACCTCTCAGCATTGGATAGATCATCGGGGCAACAAATTAACAGAGTAACCATTATTCTTTCAGAAGGAGAGAAGAAATCTAGGGCAATTATAGGGGGGAGGGGGAGGGAATGGGGGAAGAGGAGAGATTGGATAAGGGGCATAGAGAATAATTACGATTTGTAACAGTACATATGCTAGTAATATTGGTTTAATCAACATATCTCAATGTTCAATCCCCAAAATATGTACTATCAATTTTGATTCAATAAATTAAATAAACTAAATAAAAAATAAAATTAAATTAAGGAAATAGATTGATGCATGCAATTTTAAATAAATGTTTTCAAAAATAACCCACAGGTATAACTGGTTACATTAGTGATCAAAGAGGATATTAATCAAATGGATATTCAAGTTTGAATTCTTTCAAATAATAATTTTAACAAGGCTTTATTTTTATATAGCACTTTACAGTATACATGGTACTTTAATACACACACAACTTAAGAACAAAAGCTATCTACTGTATTATAGTTATTCACAACCATAGTGGATTATGTCATCTTTGCAATGGAGAATTCATAGTTTACTAATACTCAGAAGTAGAAAATTTCTCCCCAAAATTCCAGAGCAGTGATTGGGAAGTTCCTCAAATTTAGCAGTTGGTCCCAGATATTTATGAATCAGTAGCAAGGTGACCAGTTTCTTCAGATGTTGAAATGTCACAAACCGAATCATAATTCAAAGATGGAAACCCAGGGGATCATCTGTTCACAGGATGGAATGCATTGCTCCTGGAACCCCAAGATCTGATACAACTTCTCTGGCAAAAATGAGGGAGGGAGAAAAATCTTGACTGTGATAGCTAGTTGCCTTGCAGGAAGAAGTGTGGCATTGTGGAATTGAGAACTAGCTTGAAAGGTGCTGGAAAGAGAGTAGAGAAAGTGGTGTGAAGTGAAGATTGAAGGAGAGATGCTGAAGCTAGGGGAGCCTCAGGGACTTGAGTGAAGTTTCAGAACAAAAGTCATCAGACCAGATATTACAACATATTGTTTTGGTGAATTCTTCTTGAAGTTGTCTGGGATAGAATGCATCACCCACATTCTGACACTTTGTCTTATTAGTGAGTGTAACATCTACACATGATGATTAGAATGTATCTATCAAATTCATTAAATTACTGACAGGGATATGTCATGTGCATCACATCAATATTTAGTTAGATTTTCTGGTATAAGGAGAAGACCCACTTAAAAGTTGATTAAATTTATAAAATGCTTTATTTTTAGAATTTTAAAAAAAATTTAATGGAATCATTTAATATAATTTTAGCCATTCATTCTCAAAATACTGAATTAAAATGTGTGCCAGACCTAGATGATATCTAGTGCAACCAAAGGCAACTAACTGCATAACTAAAAAGTAGCTTTCAAAAATACACTAATATCATCATTATAATTTAACACTATAATTTAAAATAATTGCCACCCACCATTCCTGAAAACTTTTAAAAATATCACATATATTCAAAAAAGCTGTGAGAACTAAAAGAATTAAAAATCCACAGTACTCACCATTAAGATATTTACAGTTCAGTTGAGGAAATACTCGTTATAGATACCCACATAGAACTGTGGAGTGAGTCAGAAAGGACTTCAATTAGTCAACATCTTTTGAGCAAACATTATGTGTCAAGCACATAGTGAGTATAATCTAACAGGACAGAAAAATCCTTGACCTCAGAGAGCTTACATTCCAGTGTCATTTCCAGGTCTAGTCTCTTGATCACTAATAATCTGAGGTGTCCATGCCTGTGCTGACTTTAGCACATACTGTTCCTGACTCAGATCTCAGGTTTGTCCTGGGCAAAGTCATGTTGTATCCTTGGCCCCTTCTTTTCTCTGGTGTTTTATCCTGACCTTTCCCCTTGCTTCTACTAAATTTTAACTAAAAACGGAATGAGCTCTTATAAAAATTAATAGCACCATAATTCAAAGTAAAGAGTCTGGGAAGTTTTTTCTCCCTCCCTCATTATATAGATATATAGCCCAACCTCAGAAGCCACACAACTAATCCAAGTGAGAATTTACATAAGAACATGTGCTCCACAAGTGTCTGCTTTGTTCAGTGCCACATACTCTGTGCCTTTACAGAGGCTGGTTCATGTCTGCTCCCAGAGCATTTGCTGAATGCATAAAGGAGTGAAGGAATGAGTGAAGATTTGGCACACTTCAGAAAGTTTTATGACCCATAGTTCACATCAAGAAAGGTCTTACTGCCAGACACTGTGCCAAATGCTTATAGTATCTAGCTCAGTCTAATCAAGTAAGTACTAGAATGCTCACTTTATAATATAACTAGGCTTATTTTATTGAGGCTTATTTTATTTGTCCAAGATCAGGGAACAAAATTTGAATTTGAATTCAGGCCCAACTGACTATAGAATGTCTGTATTTTTTAACCTTTGAATTCATTATTTTTAATTCCATATTTTCTTTACAAATATGGGTTCAGAAAGAAAATGGTGGGGATTTTTTGTTTGTTTGTTTTGTTTTTAATCACGCTAAACATCTGCCTTATTTCTTAAAACCTATTTAGCAATATCTGGGACTTATTACACCAAGTTGTTAATCTCTTTGAAAAAAGGATCGTGTTTTATATAATTTCATTTTTCCACATATCACCCAGTCTAGCAAAACTCTAATAAAAGACAGCGAGTTTATTATTATTTTTTATTTATTTTTTTTTTTTTTCCTTTTTGTCTTTTTTCGTGTCCGGCAACAGATCGCAACCCTCAGTGTCGCACCCGTACCGGACCGGGACCGGCAACAGGATCGCAACCCTCGGTGCTGCGCCCACACCTCGCTCAGCCAGTGAGCGGGAACCGGTCT
>NW_007733116.1:74353-101829 GCF_000696425.1 Galeopterus variegatus | reverse complement strand
GTGGGATCCGAACCAAAGGCAGGAGCGCCACCGCGCTCCCAAGCGGCGCACTGTAGCAGTGCGCCACCGGGCCGGCCCAAAAAGACAGCGAGTTTAAATCAATCAATCATCAGTCTTTGAAAACCAAAGTCACAATGGTTTAATTATTTAAAATATTGACAATGAAAAAACCAAATTATTATTACAGTTATTTCTGTATTCTTCATAATATACAACCTCATTTGGAGTTGGTTTTATATAAACAACCAGGTGAGGGACTGCAGTATGTAGAGATAATTTGTAGGAATCTCCCGTATTCAGAAATACCTAAAACCACAATCAAGTAAAGAATGTAAATGCTTTTGAAAAATCAGGGGCTGTTTGAAGAAACTCACGTTGTATTTTTTAACACTTTCCATATATATTATTCCTTAAACTGATATTTTTTAGGGAACTATTCTAATTTAACCTAATTGATTGAGAAGTCACTTTCCATTCCACCAGACTTTCCTCCCATTCCCTAAGAAAGAAGAACACATCATTATTGATGCTACCACATCTCTTCATAATTGGACATAGCTGTAGATGTAGCCAAAATACCCTACTGTCGGGTCTGCCGCCAGCAGCCAACCCGTACAGCCCTAGCCTCGTTCCTTTCAGTGGGTGAGCAAATGGCCCAGCATTCCTCTTTCCCTCCGGTCCCCTATTGAAGGGACAGGGGAAGAGAGCCGTGAAGAGAGGTGAGCACACCACCGGTCCCAAACCAGCCCAGTTAAAGGACACTCGGACGCGGTGGGGATTCTGTCAAGCAGTTCCGTTTATTAACACACAAGCATTGGCTTTTAAAGGTAAATGGCAAAGGCAGGTTTTTTACATCCTCCAATCAGCTTAAGGGTTAAGGGCATGCATCCTGTCTCAATACCTAGCTATTGCAATTACGCAGTGTTCACAAGTGCGGCCAATAAGGGCTAAGGCAAGGTTCCCGCAGACACTCCCACCCTGCTTTCTCCCGGCACCGTCTTAGGCTGCCACGTTAATCCACTTTTAATGTCACTTTAAGGTGGTGTTAGTTTTTTAAAGGCCAAACACTCTACCTCTTTTTCAAGAAAATAATTTGTGAGAAAAACCACTAATGTTGAAAAATTGAAAAATCACAGAAACTCTATTAACTTGTAACAAATTAAAAGTGGTATAAAATTGAATAAATGCAGAGAATAAATGGAAAAAGCTTGTAAGGTCTGCTTCCTTTTGCCCCTTCCCCTGACTCCATTCTAGTTATCAGTTCCATCTCATTATTTAAGTCCATGACTTCTACAGATATATATGAATAAACACTATATATTTGAGGTCTACTTTTCTTTATTATCTACTCACTCACTATTAGCCACTGACACTTCCACTCTACTGAAGTGCTTGGTCAGGGTCACCAATGCCAAGCTAATAATTAAACTTAATGGTTTCTTCTCGTTCCTAAATTTATCTGTCATTTCTAAACCATATGCCATTGGACCATTTCTCTAAACTCTATTTGAAATTCTCTCTTCTCTTGAATTTCTCACGAAACTATTTATCTGTCCAGGCATTATCCTGCATCTTTCACCATCCATCTCACCATAAGTCCTCTGTTTTCATTTCTATCTATCCAGTTCTTAAATGTAGGCATCCTTCAAGATGGAGTACCATGCTCTATTTTATTTAAGCTCTGTATTCCCTCCCAGGATGATTACATCTACTTTTATGTTTTTCACTATCAATATAGCATACAACTTAAAATTGACATTTGAAATCTTAATTATTTTTATAAGAAAAGCCCTGGAGTGGATTGAATTATGTCCCCCAAAACTCCTTGAAGCTTGAATTGTATCCCCCAAGTTTTATGTATTATAAACTTAGCCCCCACTGTGACTAATAAGAGGGTGGGAGATCTTATTATGGTAATTGAAAGGTGAAGCCTTGAAGAAGTAATTGGATTGTAGGACTGTACAGTAGTGAATTGATTAAAAATGATGGTCAGGGGCATGGCTCCGAGGCTTTAAAAGAAGAGTAGAGTCTGTCTTTCACTCTCTCTGCCCCCTCTGCTTCCACCATTTTGCAATGTGAGACCCCTGCGTTGCTGCTGCCACCACCGGATGGACTTTGGACTTCCCAGTCTCAGAAACTCTAAGCAACAAATTTCATTTTCTTTATAAATCACACAGTTCCAGGTATTTTGGTATAAGCAACAAAAGAAGACTCATACAAGCCCAGAATGTCACCTAGTTCTTAGGCATTTCTGCTGTGTATATTAACCATCAATATCTCAAATGCAGTTGATAAAATCTGAACTTATGGTAATATGTCATATTGTGATTAATAATAATAACCATTATTTCAGTTACTGGCTCAAACCATGGCATTTTTCAGATTTACATCTTTCTCATAAGTTTCACAACCAGTCAGATCAGTCCATACTACCTCTAAAATGTTCCACATAGCTACCATTTCTTTTCATTTCTCTTCTATTGTCTTATGTAGGCCTGTGTGACCTCTTGGGAGACCATCTTGCAAAACATCTCTGTGTCTAATTTTTGTCCACATCAATTTTTGTTTCTGCATAAAACCATAAAGCAGAGATGAATAATAAAACAGAGTTGCCTTCTTAAGTAGCACATATAACACCATTCTTCTCCTTAAAAGCTTAAAAGTGGCTTTCCAGGAGTTTGACATCATCAAGATGGCAGAATAGATGATTCCAGCCTTGCTTCTCCTTACAAGTAACCAATTTGCAACTGTTAGGCAGCAAAGACTGCCAACCTGGGACTGTGGGAGCTAGGGGAAGAGGAGGAGAGACCCACAGAGTTTTTGAATGCATGAGAGATCATAGAAAGAGGGTATAAGGTTGAGCCATGGCCACTTCTCAGCCAACCTGTTACAGAGGCATATTTGTGTAAATAATGACTGAAATTTTACCAAGTATAAAAATGACAACATCCAGATGCAGGAAGCTCAGAGACACCAATCAAATTTAATCCAAAGAGGAACATCCCAAGACACATAACAATCAAATTATTAAAAACCGAAGACAATAGAAAAGAGACATACAACATTCAATGGAGACCTAATAGGTTTCTCAATGGATTTCTCAGTAGGAACCTTACTGGCCAGAAGATAATGGTATGATATAGTCAAAGTGCTGAAGGAAAGACTTTCAGCCAAGAATTCCATATACAGCAAAACTAACCTTCAAATGTGGAGGAGAAATAAAGTATTTCCCAGAAAAGCAAAGGCTAAGGGAATTCATAAACACTAGATCTGCTTTACAGGAAATGCTAAAAGGAGCTCTTCAATATGAAAGAAAATGATGCTAAAGAGTAGCCAGAAAACATCTGAAGGTACATAACTTATTAGTAAGGTAAATACACAGATGACCTCAGAATACTACAATGTTGTAAGTGTTGTGAATAAACCACTTATATCCTTAGTATAAAGTCTAAAGGACATACCTAACAAGACAATGAAATGTACAGCAACCAAATAAGAAATAGGCAATATTAAAAGATGAAACTTGGACAAAAAATATATCAAAAAGTCGGGGGTAGGGGGAATAAGTGTAGAGTTAGCTTTGGTTCTATCTTTTTTCTTAGACATCAAAGTTAATTTGTTATTAGTCTAAAATAATTTGTTATAAACATTTTTTTCTAAGCCTCATGGTAACCACAACATGAAAATTATGAGACATACTAAAAATAAATAGCAAGAAATCAAAATGTAAAGCTAGAAAAAACCACTTCACACAAAGGCAGACAGCAAGACAGGAAAAAAAAAGTATCTATAAAACAACCAGAAAAAAAATGGCAGTAGTGAGTCCCTACATATCAATAATAACCCTAAATTTAAACAAATGAAATGTCCTAATTAAAATACACAGAGTTGCTGAGTGGATTATAAAACAAGAACCGACAATATATTGCCTTTGAGAAACTCACTTCACCTATAAAGAGGCACATTGGCTGAAGGGAAGGGGTGGAAAAAGACATTTCATGCAAATGGAAACCAAAAAAGAGCAAGAGTAGCTATAATTTTATCAGATAAAATAGACTTTAAGCCAAGAGAATTAAAAAAAATAATAAAATAAAATAAGGAAGATCATTATATAATGATAAAGGGATCAATCCAAAAAAAGAGGATATAACAACTCTAAATATATATAAACGCAACTCTGGAGCACCTCATTATACAAGCAATTACTATTGGACCTAATGGGAGATACAGATGCCAACACCATAATAGTTGTGGACTTTAATATCCCACTTTTGCCAAAAAATGCCAAAAAATTTTCGCTAAAAATTTTTTTTTAGACAAAAAATTAACCAGAGGCATCAAAATTAATTTCTACTATAGGCTGATTTGACCTAATGTACATTTATAGAATATTTCATCCAACAACTGCAGAATACACATTCTTCTAAGCAACACATGGAACATTCCCTAGAAGAGACTGTATTAGAACACAAAACAAGTCTCAACAATTTTTAAAAAAATAGAAATTGTATCAACTATCTTATCAGGCCACAATAGAATAAAACTAGAAAACAACATCAAAAGGGAACTAGAAACCATACCAATACATGGAAATTAAACAATGTACTCCTAAACAACAAATGGATGAAAAGAGGAATCAAAGAGATTAAACAATTTCTGGAGACAAATGGAAATGAAAACACAACCTACCAGAAACTACAGGTTACAGCAGAAGCATTTCTAAGAGAGAAGTTTGTAGCAACAAATGTTTACATAAAAAAAGAAGAAAGTCTTCAAATAAACAACCTAAAATTACACCTCGAGGATGTGGATAAACAAGAAGAAACCAAACCCAAAATCAGGAGGAGAAAAATAACAAAGATCAGAGCAGAAAGAGATGAATTAGAGATTTTAAAAAATACAAAAAATCAATGAAACAAAAATTGGTTTTTCTTTTTTTTTTTTTGTCTTTTGTCTTTTTCCCGTGTCCGGCAACGGATCGCAACCCTCAGTGTTGCCCCCGGGGACCGGCAACGGGATTGAAACCCTCGAGGCTGCTCCCGCGCCTCGCTCAGCCAGTGAGCGGGAACCGGTCTGTATGTGGAATCCGAACCCTCGGGTGGGAGCGCCGTCGTGCTTCCCAAGCGGCGCACTTATCCAGTGCGCCACCGGGCTGGCCCAAAAATTGGTTTTTCAAAAAAATAAATCTGATAAACCTTTAACTAGACTAACAAAGAGATAAGACTAAAATAAATAAAATCAGAAATGAAAAAGGAGACAGTACCACTGATACTACAGAAATGCAAAGGATTATAGGAGACTACTAGGAACAACTACATGTGAACACACTAGGAAACGTAAAAGACATGGATAAATTCCTGGACATGTACAACCTACCAAAGTTGAATCATGCAGAACTAGAAAACCTAAACAGACTGATAATAAATAATGAGATTGAAGTAGTAATAAAAACTTTTCCAACAAAGAAAACCCCAGGACCAGATGGTTTCACTGCCAATTTCTACCAAACATTTAAAGGAAAATAAATACCAATTCTTCTCAAACACTTCTAAAAAATTGAAGAGGAGGTAATACTTCCAAACTCCTTCTATGAATCTAGCATTACTCTCATACCCAAACTGGAAAAAATATCTTCTTTTTCATTTCTGTTTTTTGTAATTGGGGTCTTCTCTTTTCTTTCCTTTTTTTTTTTGGTTAGTCTATTTTTCTTATCCGCTCAAAAAAACAACTTTTTGTTTCGTTGATGTTTTGTACCATTCTTTTGGTCTCTATTTCATTTAGTTCTGCTCTGACCTTAATTATTTCTTTCTGTCTATTAGTTTGGGATTAGATTGTTCTTGCTTATCAAGTTCTTTGAGATTTAATGTTAAGTTATTTATTTTAAGTCTTTCGATGCTTTTGATGTAAGCACTTATTGCAACAGACTTCCCTCTTAGTACTGCTTTTGCAGTATCCTATGGGTTTTGGTAAGTTTTACTTGTATTTTCATTCATTTCATGGACTTTTTTGATTTCCTGCTTGATTTCTTCTTTGACCTGCTGTTTGTTCAGGAACATGTTGTTTAATTTCCATGAATTTGTATAGTTCCCATAGTTTTCTTTGTTGTTAATTTCTAATTTTATTCCATTGTGGTATAAAAACATATTTGATATGATTTCAATCTTTTTAAATTTGTTGAGGCTTAATTTGTGACCTAACATTTGGTCTATCCAGGAGAATGATCTGTGTGCTGATGAAAAGAATGTATATTCTGTCATTGTTGGATGAAGTGTTCTGTACATGTCTGATACACAAAAATCAGTAGCATTCTTGTACACCAACAACTAACAAGTAGAAAAAGAAATCTAGAAAGCAAGCCCATTTACAATAGCTACCAAAAAAATAAAATACCTAGGAATAATTTAATCAAAGAGGTGAAAGATCTCTATAATGAGAACTGCAAAATTCTGCTGAAGGAAATTAAAGAGGACACCAAAAGATGGAAAGACACTTTTTGTTCATGGATTGGAAGAATTAACATTGCGAAAATGTCCATACTACCCAAAATGATCTATAGATTCAATGCAATCCCCTTAGAAATGCCAACGACATTTGTCACAGAAATAGAAAAGAAAAATCCTGAAATTCATATGGAGCAACAAAAGACCTTGAAAAGCCAAATCAATCCTGAGGAAGAAAATAAAAACATAAAAATTTAATAAAACCATAGGCATTATAGTACCTGATATCAAGTTATACTACAAAGCTATAGTAACAAAAAAAAGCATGATACTGGCTTAAACACACACACACAGAATAATAGAACAGAATAGAGAACCCAGAAATACATCCAAGTACTTACAGCCAACTGATATTTGACAAAGCTACCAAGAACATACTTGAAAAGATTTCTTATTCAGTAAATGATACTGGGAAAACTGGCTGTCCATGTGTAGAAGAATGAAACAAACCCATACCTCTCATCATATACTAAAATCAACTTAAAATGGAGTAAAGACTTTAGTATAAGACACGAAGCTATAAAACTACTAGGAGAAAATGTAGGGAAAACACTTCAGGGCATAGGACTGGGCAAAAATTTCATGAATAATAACCCCAAAAACACAAGGAATAAAAGGAAAAAAAATAAACAAATGGGATTATATCAAATGAAAAAAAATTCTGCACAGCAAAAGAAACAATCTATATAATGAAAAGACAATCTACTGAATGGGAGAAAATATTTGCAAAGCATACATCCAACAAGGGATTAATATCCACAATATATGAGGAACTCAAACAACTTCACAGTAAAAAAACCCCACAAATAATCCAACTAAAAAATAGTCAAAGGAGCTGAATAGACGTTTTTCAAAGGAAGACATGCAAATGGAAAACAAGTACATATAAAAATGTTCAACCTCACAAATCATCAGGGAAATGCAAATCAAAACCACACTGAGATGCCATCTCACCCCAGCTAGACTGGCTATTATCACAAAGACTGAGAATAACAAATAGTGGTAAGTATGTGGAGAAGCAGGAACTCTTCTATACTGTTGGTGGGACTGTAAAATAGTACAGCCATTGTGGAAAACACGATGGAGGTTTCTCAAACAACTACAGATTGAACTACCACACAGTCCAGCAATCCCACTTCTGGGTATATACCATGAATATCATCATGTAGAAGGGATACCTGTATTCCCATGTTCATTGCAGCTCTATTTACAATAGCCAAGATATGGAACCAATCTAAATGTCCATTGAGGGATGGCTGGACAAGGAAAATGTGGACTATATACACAATGGAATACTACTTAGCTATAAAAAAGAATAAAAATCTGCCATTTGCAGCAACATGGATGAGCTTGTAGAAAATTATTTTACGTGAAATAAGCCAGGCACACAATGAGAAATACCACACATCCTCATGCATAATTGGGAACTAGGAAACAAAGAAAGAAAGAAAGACCATAATAAAATGTTGAAATTCTGAATAAGAGAACAGAACTATAGCATATTTTCATTGCCCCAGTGTTCTCTTTTTTAAAAATTTGAACAGATTTCCAACATTTTAAAATGAAGTGATTAAAAGAAATTTTGCTTTTTTTTTTTTTTTTTTTTTTTTTAATCTGATAGGGCACAGCCTGATTCCTACAGGGCAAGAATCTACAAAATCCGTAGAGATGTTTCTTTTTACTCTGGGATATTGTCTTTAGTTTGCTGCAGTCCACTACTCTCTCAACACTAGTGTCATTAGAATTTTTTGATGCTCTTGCACTTTTTTTTATCTTAAAGTTTAAAAAGTAAATAAATATTTTTTGAGTTCATCTCTATCAAAATGAAAAAAATTTTGAGAGGGCTTATATATTTTAAGAAGTACGAACGACGAAATACTTCTTTGTGAAAGACTATTTTCACATATTAAATGCACTAGCCAAGTGTGTCTGTGTGAATAAAAAATGCACCTTAAGATACCATTTGAAATACAACGTACTAAGTTCCTAAGTGTGGCTCTCTTTTACTCATTTATATAAACTGCCAGGTTCTTGTCGCTGTTCGAGTATGTGGTCTGGGCTTTGAATGATATATCACAACTCTTCATGGTAGGTACCAGAAACCACAGGAAAAAATAGCATGTCTGAAGACACACAGCTAATAATTTATTAAGCTAGAATTCAAACTTAGCTCTGTCTGAATCCAAAGCCCATACTTTGCAGTAAAGTTTTTTCATATGATAATGTATGATTTGGTTCCAAGCCACTTTTAAGGATTCATTTCTGTTTTTTGTTTGTTTGTTTGTTTCCACTGGTAAGGGGATCGCAACCCCTCACTCGGTGTGGTCTGCACCACGCTCAGCCAGTGAGCGCACCGGCCATCCCTACATAGGATCAGAACCCACAGCCTCGGTGCTACCAGCGCTGCACTCTCCTGAGTGAGCCACGGCACCGGCCCTGAGGATTCATTTCTTACTGCACTCCAAAGTTACTCAATTTCCCCATATACCGTCTTTATGTATGTTTGCCTATGGTGCTCTTGCTGTCTTTTTTACATCTTGAAATGCTGTACTCTAACCAAATCTGTTCTTACCCTCACTCTCTCAGAAGTGGTACTTAGACTGTATTAACCATTATTCTCCTGGTATCATGGGCACTCACGTATGTTTGTTTACTACCATTTGAGTATGACCTTCATTAAGTCAGGAAGTCTGCTTGTGGCAGATTTTTAAAAAAACTTTAATATAGCCTCCAGTCATTTTTTTTCATTACATACTACGTACCTCCATTAATGTTGATTGCGTAATTTATTGCATTCTACTTAATATAATTAGAGAGATCTACCTGGATGAACAGTTTTAAATAATTATTTCTACAATAGTGATCTCCTTTTTAACTTTATGGTCATTAACAAATATGGAAATACTATGATATGGCAATCATTTTACTTGCTATCTTCTACTTCTTTAAGAAGTAGGGTGTGATGTTCTGATGTGGTGATGGGTCGACTTTAAATTTGATGTGTATTAATAGCTTGTAACCGGTGTTCAATAAAATGTCAATTAGTGCATGAGTAAATAAATATTGAAACTTATAGATAAACATTACCAATTAAACATCGGCAGTGAGGTCAAAAAGTGTTTGTACCTTTTTGCCAATTTTTCACCCTTTCACTAAAGAAATGGGGATCTGGTATACTTAAAGTGACAGTCAGCGAGGATCTACAATTTGCTTTCCCTTATGAAAACTATGTTGCTAAGCAACACTTGTACATTGGTATATTTCTTTCCTTAAAACTTCTTTCTGAGAAAAGTCCAGGATGTTTCATTGTAATTACTATAGTCTCTCCAGAAATAAACCACAACACAGCCACTAAGCTCAGCTTTATAGTTTGCATTGAATTTAATAGGAGATGACGATCCCACCTGATTCCCAAATACAAAGGTGATTGCCGGTAGGGACATTTCCAGAGTGCAAATGGACTGTGATTTATGACACATCTCAGAAACTACATTAGTTGCTGTTTTTTTATTATACTGCCTAACTGATCTGTGTGAGATACCCACTTTACAAAGGTTGTGCTCTGCAAAGCACATAGAAACTCATGTTCTCTATTATTGAGACACAACCTGTTTTTCTCAAGTGTCAAAAATCAACTAGCTGACAAACTTCTTTCTCTAGAATGTTGGTGCATCACATGCTAAAACTCTTAAACGTTTTCTCAAGAAAGAAGAAAAGGTTTTTGTATTCAACTTTTACATTTGCCATGTGTCTTGAAATTGTTTTTATATATACATATAAATATATATTTATTTTATATATTTATATATATTATTAAATATATATATATAAATATATATATTTCTATATATATATAAATATATATATTTCTGTTGAATAAGGCAAAAAGGCTGCAGTAGTACCTTCTGAATACCAGGTGGTAAGTTACAGTAATTTAATTTCAAAAATGTTATACTTTTTAATAACTAAAGAGAAAGGATTTTTGCTAATGAATACTTTTTCTTCAGCCATTAAAGAGTAGTATACTACTCTTTTCTATGAGTCCTTAAATATTTCTGATTAATCATTGATTTTAATAGGAATTGTTCATAGTCAGTTCCAAAAAATCCTTAGCAAACTAGCAGTGGAATACAACCTCACAAAGCATATAAGTCATAGAAAACTAGGTCGTGCTCATCCTAATTTGCAGCACTCCCTACTTCAACAGATATGTCAGGCTTCATAGAACAAAGAGTTTAGGTTTAGAAATAATGAATCGAAAGTTTGAAGTTTTATCCCAATCTTAAAATGGTTCCTAGTTGGCCTATAAATAATACTTTAAGTAGATACTCCCAGCCAACTTGAAGACTTTGGACTCCAGATAATATGACGAGACATAGGAGCAGTACTGAAGAATAGCCATGAGATCAATGGGGTGATGAGGGAGAGACGCCGTGAATGGAAGAGTTTTGAAAATTATTTTAGAAATTTAGAGGTGGTGAAAGTGGACAATTGTTAGTCGCCCCCTGGTGTTCAAAATATACCACTACAGCCTTCTTACCGTAGTCAATAAAAAGAAATACGTCTATAAACATATCCATATCAGAGATTTCTAGAAGCTCTTGAACTGTGAAAAATATTACACAGATTCTCTCTACAATTGCGATTTTTTTTACCTTCAAGTATTACTTTCTTAATAACTGTTTAATAAACACCTCATTTGTGTTACCTCTGCTCCTCAAGCCATCTGCCCTCTAGTAATGCCCAGCCACTTTTAGCACACAAAAAGCTAGCCTTTATGTGTTAGGCAACATCACAAATTTGGAAAATAAATTTTTCTGTGAAGCGGAAAATGCGTCTTCCCTTCTTTAGAGTTTACCCTCCTTTTGGATCCTTTTAAAAATTTTCTTCTTCTAGAAACCTATCTCCCATGAAATGTCTTATTCTCCCTGGGGACATTATTACAAAATTTACCTTCCTTAAAAGTTAGCAGGTTTGAGGCATTATATAACTCATGACAAAAGAGAGAAGGGTAAGAGAGGAAGAGAGAAGATTAGTGTCGCTGGCTTACTTGACTGCTCTTTGTTCACCATATTCTGCTACATTGGGTCACATTATTATAGTCCTGAACGTTAGGAATTCTCCTTAATAGAGTGACTTTTCTACCCATTATCTACTTAGAATATGGCTTTGTGTACCCTCCACACACAAAGTATTATTAATATCTACTCCATTTAAAATTAGACATAGTAGGAAAAAAATGCTGCAGACAACTGTTCACAATTGGTTTATGCTAAAGTCTCCTTGATTTTCTCAGCTATGCTCTGGTAAAAAACTGGTGATCTTAAGCATTATCCATTTTTTTCTTATTTTATTCTGGCTCCTGGAACATGAGTTTTACCAATTTATGCTCACTCTATATTAATCAGTGAAGATTACAAACTCAATCTACAATCTCTCTCAGCACACAATTTCTCTCAGATTTATTTCCTGATGCCTGCTGTCTGGATACAGCAGGGTGTCACGAAAAGAACAAATATGGATTTTGAATCCTGATTCAAATCCTAACTTGACCACCTACTAGCTGTGTGGTGTTGAAAAAGTCACTTACAGTCTCTGATTCAATTCGCCTATTCTAACAATGGGGATTATAATGTTTTCAGAGTTCACGTAAGGTATTCATAGTACCTGTCTTAATTTAGATAATGAATATAGGATGGTTATACTGTTTTGGCATATAATATTTATATTTTTATACTTGCCACTTCTAAGTTCGTAGCATCCTTAATACTAGCTTATCTCATTTCTCATTTTCGTTGCAACTATATTTTTCTCCATATTAATTTTCTTTAATATGGTCAATATTTTACAAAGGCACCCATGGAAATTTCAGTACCTTTCACTCAAAAAGAAATAGCAAAGCAGGGAAGAATTGTACTAAATGAAAAATGACAGTTACATAAAATGTTACCTAGATCTAGACATTTATACAAATTTTCAAGCCCTAGTCATGGTATTTTGCAGTTTGATTAAAAACATTGCTTGTATAAACAGAAGTTTAGTAAACTTACCAGCAGCTGGTTTTTAAACATTACGGAAAAGAAGAATGTTGTGATTAATTTCCAGTGAGCAATCAGGTATAACTGAGAAACCAACAAACTCCTTCCTACTATGATAGTGTTTTTCAACTTCTGCATGATGAGAATGGAAGTAATTTAGTAAAATATTTCTTCCATTTTCTTGGCACTTCTTATTTTGATTTCTGAAGACTCAGTTCTATTCCTTTAGAGACTCAAAAAAAAAAAAAAGATATAGGAAGGGACGCTTTTGAAATTATGTCTCCCAAATTTTAGTGACACTAGCTGATGAACACTCAGGGTGAAACCATCAACATTAATGCTTTATTAACTCATATAAAAAGTACTTTCTTTTATTTTTTTTTTTCCTGCTTTTAAGTTAGATTCTCAAAGAAACTTTTCAGCCACATTATCCTCATCTAAAATAGAATATATTCCTCTTAATAGTGATGCAGATAAATCTGTTAAATGTCCTGGTTCTTATATATAGGAAGTTAGTTCAAAATCAAATATATATATATATATATACAATTTATATAATCATATATATATATATATATATATAAATTTGCTCAAATGCAAACACCTACTTGGTATTTACAAAAAAGGGACCTGGTTTTGACACTCGTAGTTTCTGTCTTATCTGTCAAAAAATGTTTTGTCATTTCTGTGTAATCTTCTATCATTCCCTTTTAAGTTAGAGATACATGATACCATAGGAAGATTTTAGGGAAGCAAACATGTTGGAAAAGAATTTTTGTTTTATTGTTTGTTTTAGTAAATAAATTGTTTAATGGAAAGTTTGGAGGAAATAATGGGACATTTGAATAGAGGAGATAAGGTAAAGTGACTTAAAGATGCTAATGAAGAAAGGAATGGGACAAATAAAAGGAAGTTGGTGAGTCCAAGGGCATTCATGGCAACTATATTGCCCTGTGATAAAAGGGACAAGAAACTTACCAAGTTTCTTGAAGAGGAGGGGCATTCTTGACTCGCTTTACCTGCCATATATGCAATAAGGATGGAATGTGTAGTGTGAAAATGTATGTTTAAATGGTGAGGGTTTTTTTAAAATTTATTTTTTGAATTAAAACATAATTGATTATACATATTTGTGGGGTATGGAATTGACTGTCAATATTTGTGCACAGTATGTGATGATCAAATCAATATTAGTAGCGTGTTCATTGTTACAAATCATACTTATTCTTTGTGTTCCTTACCCAATTACTCCCTAACACCTCTCCCCCCTTTCCTACTTTTAGTAACTATAAACGGTGAGATTTTTATTAAATTCAAATGAAATGGTACCAGGTGATTAAATCTGAAATCAGTTAGACTAATTAATTGTTAAGCATTATAAGTCAAACTTGTCAAGAAGCAGATGTTCATTTGTTTTATTTTTAACAATAAAGATCAATTCATGAAAGGAAAGAAAATGTCTTAAAAATAAAACTCAGTTAATCCAAGTTATTTCAAATTGAATTTAAATACCCACTGGATTCTTCAGTAAATGCTGAAGAGTAGTTTTTTTGTTTGTTTTTATGGTCTTGCGCTTGAGTTAAAACTTGTGACATATTTGGCTTGAAAATTGTGGCATTTTCCTTGTAGAACTTACAAACCACCCATCAGATAACCCAAAAACTGAGACAGGTAATCAACATTACAGGAAATTTTAAGATAAAATTGAAAATTTTAAAAAGCATATATATTATGTAATAATTCATAGTAGTTAGAATTCTTAGTAATTGGTCTTTTAAAAAGTCACGTATCTTTTAAAAAAGGTATTTGACTTTATTTTCTAAAGAAAATATTAATATTTTAAAATAAATCCTACTCTATAGTAACGGTATAAACAGGATCATGGGATGTAAAAATACCTTGACATAAAACTTGTGTAACACCTGCATTTTCCAGATGTACAGGGTGAGCTTGATGGACCATGGCACCTTTTGCATGACATGAGCACAATGTATAAACAATATATGACATCAGCACTGTACCATTCTTTGGAATATAAGTTGAAAAGATAAACTCCACAGATAAAATGACTACTAAAATCACTGTAGAGTATTTATTGGTGTTTCTAAAAGGAAAGAAGAGATATGTTTTTGTTAAGAGTTAAAAGATTATTGTACTCATATCAGCTACATCATCTAAATTTACTTTGAAAAACACACAATCATTATAATCAGGTGTCTATGTGAACAACATATACTAAAAATAAGAAATCACTGTTCATTTAGATAGCCCAATCAACACCGAAAAAGCATGATACCCAGAAATCATTGCTTTTTGAAACACTAATAAATAGATTAAGGGCAAAAACATACAGAGAAAAATAATGTCTCACATGGTCATCATGAAAGATATAAACTGAATATGGGATCAAGGTAAAAAAAAAATGTTAAAATGTTACTCCACAGAGTAAACACCAGGTTAAATGATCTGTGGGTAAACTAACTTTCTAAATTGGGGAATTAGTACAATAAAAAGGACCAAATAGGTTTATATGATGCCATAATTTTGATGTTCCTTGCTGTTAAATCTTTATTAGGATTAGGTTGTCTTTTTTTTTTTAAGTCTTTTGTCATTACTATAGATTTTATTTTCCCAGAGACTAAATCTCTCATGCATCAAAAATATTACAGAAACATAAAAAATAAATGAGTGTTGTTCTACATGGTGCAAATTCAATGTGTTTGATTGTTTGTTTGGATTCTGGTTGATACAGACTGAGTTCTTAAGTAGCATCCTATGCTCTTCCTAAGTACTAGTTACACATTTGCTGGTTTTGGTTTTAAATATTATGGTGTTTCTATGTTTTCCACCACTCAGAATAAGAAAAACAAAAACAAACAAACAAAAAAGACTGTCCGTAGAGACCAAATGTCCTGATTAGGAAGAATATATTTATGATATAACCCTCACATGAAAGTGTCCACCAGAAGAATAATGTCCTTTAAATAACTCCATCGTACTGCATCTCGGTCATGAGAGAACTTCGTGAGTTTATTATTTCCTTCCCATAGAAAGTTCTATCCACATCCTTTCATATAATGTCTCTGAGGTTGAAATTAAGCAGGCTAGATGACTGCAACATGATTTGTGAGGAATCAACGTTGAAATTTATTCTACAACAATTAATTGCTGAACTAATCATTCACCAAGATACTTTGAGGGAATAAAATGTCATATTTTGAAGATCCAGATCTGCAAATGATCAAAATAGTTCCCAGTGATGAAACAGAGGTGATACTAACTCAATGAATGCAGAACGTTAGCATCTTGTTGATGAATGTTGAACTGATTATTGAGAATATATGCCTTTCATGACCACAGAGAGGCCAGGATATTATTTTTACCATGTCTTCTAAAGTCCTCATCTCCACAGCCAAATAACATTGGTGATCTAAATGTCTGAGGTCACAGTACTCATTCCAACGCTCTGGTAGGAATCTAGATTTTCAATGACTACAGCTTACTCTCTATTAGAGGAGTAAATTCAATTGTATAGTAAAAGCTGTGTTACTTGAACTTAAATGTCACTATGTACAGTGAGTTTATAAGCCCTAAGAAGTGGAGTTCATAAAGCCTGTAGCCTTTACATCTCAAATAGCACCCGAGCCCCCTTGTTTCCAGTAAGGAAGGGCCTCTTTCATATTAAAATGTTTTAATTTAGTATTCCTTTAATCAACTTTGTGCCTATTAGAGGTAATTTTTCCATCCTCAAAGCCTTGGCTTTTGCCTGACTCTGGTTAAGATTCCCATAAATTTACTCCATGACATGAGGTAATACCTCAACTGCATTTCAAAAGATTATTTTGCTTCACTAATTATACATGACTGCTCCTGAAATTCTTTGTAAGAAGATACTTTATGTAAACTTCATGGTCTGTCCACCATTATTCAAAACCAACCTCTATTAAAGGGTTAACCACTTCAACTGAGTCCCTGGGACAAACACCTCTCAAGCCAGCAATGGCAATAGTAAAAATAGTAAATGTTTATTAATACTTATTATGTGCCAGGAGCTTTAGATGTATGAATTCATTTAAAACAATCACCCTATGAGGTAGATACTATTAGTACCCTCATTTAATAGATGGCTCAAAGAGCTTAAGTAATGACATGCTTAAAGTCATCAAGGCTATTAAGTGCACAAGTGGGATCTGAACTTAGGTAAGCAGACTCCAGAGCCTACGTTTTTCCACTTCACTGCACTGCCAGAAGAGGAATAAAATAGACACCTCAATGGGATTACCTCTAACACTCAGATCACCTAAAACCTTGGGGCACAATTTTTGTAGTGGTGGTCTATTTTTTTTGACTTCTTATCCATGTCATTTTGGTCTCCATGTTTCACCCCTGTCACATCTATCCTCAAGAAGTCAATCACCACATGCCATTTCCTGGGGATCAAGTTTCCCTTGGTGTCACTCTGTGTAAGCTTGTCCTCATGACACTACATCTCTGGCTCCAGATATGTCCCTCTCCTTTCTCCTTCTCCTCTCTCCTTTCCTTCCCAACTTTTGTGCTCCTAGTCTTCCAGAGATAAAGGGGGATGATGAAGAGCACGGTTTTCTTTCCAAACCCTCAGGAAATGGATTTAGAGTTCTCACGGTGACCATATGTCTTAACTCTAAATGCTAGGCAAAGATTTGATTCAGGGGATTTTATTCACTCTAGAAAACTGGAGAAATTGCTTAGGGGGTAAAGTTGAGAAATAAATTAGCTTTCAGTAGCACACTTATCACATAGCTAAGAGGACAATGTACTTCTACTGTGGGCTGAATCTGGTATAGAAGAAAACATGGATGTTCACTTTAAATTAGCTCTGTGGCATTGACATTTATGAATTTTTTGTGGGGCTACTCAGTTTCTAAACCTTGTTCCTGTTTGAAAAGGGGGAGTGAGCATCATGCCTCTCAGTGAAGACCCTGAAGAGGATGAGATAATTCCTTTCATTAATACCAGAGGTGAGGTCTTAGGCACATGACTAGTCTTGGCTGATCAAGTGCTCCGCCTGGTCTTGAATTTTTGACAGTGACCCAAAACCAAAGGATAATTCAGAATTCATATAGAATAGTGGTGTCCAGAAGAGATGGGACCAGCAGTGTCCAGCAGTAGTAGCCACCCACCCTGGTAGTGGCTAAAAGAAAAAATGGCAGTATTGACCAAAATAATATCCTAATAAGACTATTGCTATATTACTGTCTTGGTTGCCATAGCAGCTGTCTTAACAACACTGAGTCCTGTGCAGTTCATCAATCTATTCTCCCAGATTTACCATAGGTTCTTCAGATGATCCATATTCTCACTAAAGTTCTTTTTGGCTAGTGATTTCCATCTCTTTCAATCAAGGATGCTGCCTAATACATCCTATTTCTCCTTACATTCTTTACTTCTAGGACAAAAATAGACTAAGAAGACAGTTATGATGTCTTTGTAATCTTCCCTTTAGCTACTTTCATGCTTATTTAACAGTAACCCATAAGAAAGAGCTTGGGTTTGGGCTTCTTCATACAGTACAAATGACTGTTGGAGTGAGGGTTCCAATAATTTATTGTGCTTGTATTTTGCATTTACTGTTTGCCTAGGAAGCAAGCCAGGTATTTCATATGAGCTGTTTAAATCTTTTTCGCAAACTATTTCAGTTATCATTTTAACATGAAAATATAGCATAAAAGAAATACAACTTAAAATGGAAACATATCAAGTTGACCAACCATCTGGTATTACAACCATGAGTAAAATAAGAAAGTAAGAAAGACATATAACTATGAGAGTCTATAATGAATTTCAATTTAGATGAATTAGAGTTCAGTAAATCTACACTTCAGTGAAGAAACTTAGAATGGGGCAGGAAAGAAAGATAAGCAAACATCACATTACAAGGCAAAAGTGGTGGTGTCAGAGTAGTTTTTAGGTGCTAATCCTTGCAGGAGTAAGAGATGTTTCTATGGAACAAAATAGGAGAAAAAAAGAGGTACTATAAGGAGATAAAAGTATTAGGGTTTTAATAATAATTATTATAGCTGATGTCTATTGTTTACTCTGTGTCTGGCTGCTCTTTTTGTTTTGCAAACATAAGATCATTTCATTCTCACCACACTACTGGGAAAACAATGGCATTACTTTCAACTTGCAAAAAACAAAATTGAGACTTAACGAGGGAAAATAAATTGCCCAACATCATTGAGCTAATCAGCAGTCACGATGATACTGGAATCCAAGCAGTTTGACTTAAACTTTGGGTTTCTAACCAATAAGATGGATATGAAGGAGACTGGTGTCTTAAGATGGAAATGTGGGAAAAGTTGAGTTAGGAAACTGTTAAAGCGCATTGTGATGAAGAGATGAGAAGACCTGAAATAGAGAAGGGGAACCAGTGATGGAAGATGGGAGCTCTTTGCAGAACATGTAAATAAAAAGTTTAAGCAGAATTAGCAGCCAATAAATAAGGAGAGACAGATAAATGGAAAATTATTTTTCTCAAGTCTGAAATTTCAATTTTGGAGGTTGAAATGCTGAAAAGTAGCGCAGGGAAGCAGACAGGGTACACCTGTGAGAAGAATAATTTATTGGTTAGAACATGTCAAGGTTCAGTTATATATGCAGGTACATTTGGAAACATTCATTAAGCAGATAAATGGCAGGAGAAAGACCAGATTGAGAGAGATGCCATACTCTGCAATAAAACTATAGGGTGCCCAGTTAAATTTGCATCTTAGATAAACAACATTATTTATTTATTTATTTTTAGCTTAAGCATGTTTCATGTAGTATTGTGGGCATATTAACACTAGAATGTTTTTGTCATTATCTGAAATTCTAATTTCACAAGGTATCCTTTATTGTGTCTGGCATCCCTATAGACTGGAAATTCAATATGAACATTACCAATTTGCAGAAAGTAAACCATTGATGGCTGAGAGTGAATGAAATTGCCTTAAAAAAAAGAGAGAAGTTAGAACAGTGGGGTCTGTGGTGGAACACAAAGCTTCACCTTTCCCCTCATCTACTCTCTCTGCCTTGTAACTGTGTACTGTTCCCTGCTCTGATTCCTGGCTCATATAACATGCTGTGACCAATGAAGAGGCAGACTCGATGACGTGCCAGTTCTGAGTATGCATGTCCTTGCAGGAACCTCTTCTGCTCTCATACCTCTGCCATCTTCATAAGAACATACCTGGTCTAGCCTAACTGGAGCATGAAAGTCATGCAGAGCACAGGCAAGTCCCCCATTAACCTCAGCCTACAGTCAGCCAACCCCAATCATGAGAGGGAACCCAACGAGATTATTGCACTTTCCCCAACTGTTGGATGGGTGAACATCAATCTTCTCATTGTACAGCACCGAGGCTTGTGGTTGTGTGTTTCACAGCAGTGTGATGGCAATAGAAGATGGTCACAAAGCCTTGGTAAAATTGATAAAGAATTGGAAGCCCATATTGGGCTTACATTCCCTGGGGAAGACACGTAGTATGTGAATACACAAGCAAGTGTATGACATCCGCTGGTGATAAGTGCTGTGAAGAAAAAGTCATCTGAGGGACTAGTGGTCAATTAGGGTATCAGGGAAGGCCTCTATGAGAAAGGCATATTTGTACATATTACTGTGAGATTACTGCTGGAATCAGGAAAAGCATCCAAATGAAGATAGTACTCAAGTGGATTTCGGAAGACAAATAGAAACTCATTATGAGAAGGGAAGAGCAGACGTCTGGGGTGAAGGACAAGCTAGTATAAAGGCAAATATTTGACAAAGATTATTGATCATTTAGATAAATACACATATTAGCTCAGTCAATGTTTATTAAATATATGACTGGTGGGCCAACTCTATGGCTCATGCACTTCTGTAATTTGCTTTTTAACCGAATCATCTTAGATTTCTTTCTATATCAGCACAATGAGAGCTGCATTGTTTTCATTATAAAAGCAGCATTATGTGTCATCTCAGGAATAGACATAAAGAGCTGTTTTAAACACAGAACTTTTAACAAAGGGTGGCAGGCTTTGAGATCAGAAACCAGGTAGGAATAGATGAGAAGGATAACCATGGTCCAGTGACAAATAATGACTATAGGCATTAGAAAAAGGGCTAAAATAAAATTATGTACATATATGTAAATGATTATATATATTTTTATATATATTGGGGTACTTCAAAAAGTTCATGGAAAGAATAGTATTATCTTTCAATTCTATTTTTTCACAAAATTTTTTTGGGAGGTGGCACAAAAGAGTTACCAATTGGATATGGAGATAAGAGAAGACCAATTCTGACCTGAGTGGCTGTATGGATCATGGTGCCATTATCAACAAATTGGACAACAGAATACACAGGGTCTCTATAGCCCATAGTAAGGTGCTTGAAAGAAACATAACTAAATATACAGCAATATTAAGCCTCAAAATATCCAAATTCATAGAAAGAATCATGGATGGACCTGTAACTTCAACCTAGTCCTTCAAATTACAGAAGTCAGAAATGATGTTTGTCTAACATATTTAAGAGAAAAAAAGACTTTTATTTAGATTTACAAAATAGATCAGGTATCCTGAATTTTTATTCTATATACATGTATGATAAAATATTCATTAAAATGCCCTTTCATATTAATAGAACATTTTTCATCAAAGAGTTTTTATATTTATTTTTATTATTACATTGCCTGTGATCAATTTCAGATCAGCAATAAGATGTGATGATTCTAATTATGTCTCTAAAACCCTTTTCAATAGAGGTAAGAAATTTTACTTTTTGAATCCATGTTTCAAGAAATTATTCGCCCTCAATTTTATTTTTTTATCATTAATCCTGGATTATGCAATCACTATTCACTAGCATGCTGAAATACACATAACACTATTACACCTTCTTCAAAATTAGGGCCTCTATTTTCATCAGCTGACAGTTTCTTTTGCTCTCTACTTGCAATCAGAAGAAATCTATGTTTTAATGTCTAACTGATATAATACATATAAACAAAAGTTCATTTATTTCAACAGAAATACTTAGTAAATGCAATTTAGAAATGTTTCATGTTCCCAGCTTCCAATTCTTTAACAATCTCACCAAGAGCATAAACATAGCTTTTGCAATATGCTTTTAAAAGCTAAGACACTCAGGAAAAACACTAGTTATATTTGGGTACAAATCAAATTTAATAACATCTGGATAGTTCAGATTAGAAATCAAAAAGACCTTCAAATAAGGCCAGCACTTAAACCTAATGTGCCTGGTGTATAAAGTCATCCTTAGTAGGATGTGATGTCTGTCTGGAGAAAATTAGGTTGAGCAGTCTCATATCATACATTCCAAATAATCATTCTCTAAAAGCACCAACATATGTTTATCAGGGCAAGCTTTATATATACTAACAACACTTATAGAGCAAATATAAATATGCATACTATTTCACATATTGCCAAATTTTAGAGTTGATAATAGAAAATGAAAAATCAAAGATATAAATTATATAGAATAGTAACTACAGTTATTATTAATCTACAGGGATCGTTTTACTGTACTTTTTGTTTAAAACATAAAATAATTATTTGAAAAATTCCTTTATTTTCTCCAAGACATTTAGAGCACACTAAGCTTTAGAATTAAAAATCTCACTAACAAAATTAAGTAACTTGTAAAGGGGATCTGCTGGAAAGTCTTTGCACTGATGCCGTCTAATTTAACAACACTTGGCCATGTATTATCTCTGGTTTTCATTTCATCCTCACAAAGAACAGGGAAGGTATTCTATGTAAGAGACTGGGCTCTTCACATAAACTTTTCTTTCTTTCTTTTCCTTTCTTTCTCTCTTTCTCTCTTTCTCCCTTTCTCCCTTTTCTTCCCTTGTTAGCTTTTAAAAGGTAATAGTTTTTTTCATGAAAGGTTATTTATATACTAATGTTCAATCTTTAGGTTTTATAGAAGGATAAGAGGAATTTCTCAGAAATAAGTAGAGGGGGACCAATTTCAATATAAGTGGATCCGGACATGTCTGGTCATGTCAGACCAACTGGTGGAACAGGCTTCTCTGGCCACTTTAAAAGCTGGCTAACAACCCTAGTAGAGGAGAGTTCAACCTATATTCACAGTTGATGTTCCAAGATGCATGGCCAGGAGTGATGAATTTGTGGAACAAGTCTGAAAGAAAGTTGCTGTGGAGGGAATGAGGAATTTTCTGGGAGAGAACAAATTACTAGGGAAGCAACAGCCAGATTCCTCGACCTTAACTGAGTAATGGAGCAGGAGTTGACAGCCAAGGGAGGAACTTAGTAAAGCATCTTGTGTGTTACTAACATTTGATTTTGTGTCATCATCCATTCATGAGAAAGTCTATAGAATATCAAGAACCCTCTAATATAAAATTAAAAAAAAACAATAACAAAAAAACAAACAAACAGAGAAACTCCTACTTCCTCCCCCCAGTTTTTCATAGAATACTCACTGTACCAATGGGTTTTATCACATCATGGCAATGGCAGGTAAATCAGCTTTATAGGGATAATGGACCTCAGCAGATACCAAATATAGAGTGTAGTTTCTGCTCAGGAAATCAGTGATACCTCCCAAGCTCCTCCTTCTTTCCTGGACAAAGTTTGGAAAAAAGTAAATGCATTCCTGACCAGAATAATAGTACCAAGAAGATATTCAGGTAACAGACATGTTGCATAGCAGAATATGAGCAAGACACCGTCTTGCTCATATTCCAAGAACACTTGAGAGACATTTGAGAGGACCTGATATCTTAAGTGAGTAGACAGGGACAAGTTGTTTTCATTTACTGTTAATATGATACCTTATATGTTCTCAAGCTTGTGCAGCATAGTGAATTAGAAACATTTCCATCATAATTTACTATGTAGCCGCAGACCTCACTGCTTCCTAAGTACGTTTTACATTAGTTGCAAAAAAAGATGATAAAATAATAAAAATAAAAACATTAAAAAGTTCCAAAATATTTATATTTTAAGTAATTGATTTATTAGATATAAGCAAAATATAAGTGTTCTCTAGCATCTGGCTAGAAAGATAACATCATGGTAATAGTGGATAGAAAAATAAACCAAAATTGGAGCACAGACTAGGATATTTATACATGTTTAATATGCATTTAGATGATGGGTTCTGGAGGTAAAAAAGGACACTAAATATTCATAGAAGGAGCTTAATCACTGATAATTATCTATTAATTTGTGCTAGAGAACATAGAATAGTTGTTTCTGGAATGAAAACCCAGGATAGAACCAACCATATTGGGAGGGTTTCCCGCTGTTTCCAATTGCAGCAATTCATTCAGTAGAAGCTAGAGAATCTGTATCCTCCACAGCAAGATGGGCGGCAGCAGCCATATCCATAGCTTCCATAACCAGAGCCATATCCATAGCCACAGCCATACCCCAGTCTACGGAAGCTGCCACAGCTGCAGCCACAACCATAGCCCAGTCTATGGAAGCTGCCACATCCAGAGCCACAGCCATAGCCCAGGCCACTGAAGCCTCCACAGCCATAGCCCAGGCCTCTGTAGTAGCTGCTATAGTAGCTCATGGTGTCGGGGTGGTAAGTTAGGTTTGCTGTTCAAGGCAAGACTCGGTATGAATGTCAGCATGTGTAGAGGGATGCTTATATACCCTGGTCGGAGAATGTGATGAAACATGTGCCCCCTCCTTGTGTGTCATTCTACGAATTACACTTGCCTGAGGCAACTCATTTTTATTGTCCTCTGATAACACTCATTAAAATGTCTGAGCTTGTTTGGCTGCTTAGTTAGGCTGTCTCTGAGCTTGTTGCTTTAATTTTATAAAGAGGAATTGCTGTTTCTTCAAAATATATACACAGAAAACCCGAAATAGATTCCTATATTACCAATCACTTGACATCATCCTCATTAAGTATTCTTGAATTTCTAATTAAATATATTCTTATCACAATCATTTGAGGGCAGTTGTTATTAATGATCCTACAAAATTTCAAGAAATAGCTAATGTTAACACTCATAAGTTTATCAGTTTCTTCAAAAGGCACATGCATTTTGTAGAATGGAAAGCAAGAAAGGTTTTGATTCACCTGCTGTATGTGCCACAAAAAAACAAAAAATGTCACCTGATATCTAGAGATTTAGAACTTGACCATGCACAGATGTTATATTTATTTTTGGCTGGTATATTTATTTTGACATTCAAAGTATTCCTTTTGGCTTAACAACATAGCACAATTGGAGTCACAAGTGGAGAGATAATTACAGTGATCAAAAATTCATCTAATTAGAAGTCTTGCCAGAATTCTGGGTCCTTTATCCACAATAAGTTCTAGCCTCAGTGCTACCACAAATGAAGTTTATGCCTGCCTTCATACACCATTTTACTCTTTCTGTCTGCCTATTGTCATTATCCATGTACCTTGTATCTTTTTCAAATCTCACCTCAAACCCTCCCAACTTCCCTTCCTCCACTATTAATCATTCTATCCAGGTAAGAGTGAGAAGCAGGTAAAATGGTCTTGGCTACAACAAATTTACTCAGATCAACACTGTATCCCTTCCATTTAGATCTCCACACACAATATAAGTATAATACATTTGCCCTTGTCTTCTCTTTGTCTATATTCTGTGTCCATTTTTTATTTTCATGCAATTTTTAACTAGTTTTCTAAGACATCAACCAGAACTTTCTCAGCTATTGATAACGGTTTTTCTTGTTTAAAATATATTTCAACTTTTAAAGTCATCTGAAATTTTGAAAGGACCTGTACAACTTAGAATAACTTAAGAAATCCTCTAAATGTAAGGCACAGTAGTGAAAAAGACAGCGGACAAGGGGAAGCTCTTTAGAGGAGAGTTGGCCTGGTATTCAGTCCCTCAGCTCAGCCCAGAGAGTTGGTAAGCAACACCTAAGGCTGACCTCATAACTGATTAAGTCTCACCCAGATGTGCCCGTACCTTGAAACTTCTTACTTCAAAAACATCTGTTTTATATGACTATAATAATACTGCTCAGATTTTGTTGAGATTTATGAGTAACATATATTTTGATGACACTTTTTTCCCCCAATGGGTTTGTTCTCTAACCTGCCTAGTGTCAAAACAAAGCCTAGCATTTAGTTGGCACTCAAAAATACTTTTTGAATGAATTATATGACTTTAGTTGACTTTAAAGCAAAAGCCATGCATAGCATATCATGAGCAACTCTCTGATTATTCTAGGGAATGTTTTAAGGCTGGACATGAGTTTCAACATGATTTCTGGTGTCAGAATAGCGTTTAATCCAACGCTAATTTTCCTCTTTAATGTCTGTGCTCCTCTAATCCAACTTTATTCCACTTTTATTCACTATTTCAGAAAATCAGTCAATTGATAAAATAAATATTTTCATTTTAATGGATCATTCAGAATTATGAATAAATTACGTAGCATTCAGGATTTCACACTCTTCTTTTGTAGCCCTGTCAGAGCATGTGACTGTGACTAAAGGCTATTTTTTGTTTTTGATGCCTAAGATTGTCTCTGTATATAGAAATAATATGGAATACAAATGAAAAACTTCAATAAATACTAAATATATTTTCAAAAAGAAAACTTGTGACTTTAATATGCATAACTTACTTGTTCATTAACTGTAAAAACATGAAAAATTAGTTTGAAGAATATAACAAATCTGTTTGTTTCTTTGTTTTTTTTTTTTTTTTCCTGTATGCACAAGTGGAAAAAGTCACATTGGAATTATCTTTGAGGGGTTATTATTTTTCTGTTCATTTATTGAATCAAAAGCAGATTCGGATCATTATTATTTAAGAGGTTCCAACTTACAACCTCATGTTCCAAATTCTACTCATGCTGAGGGAGGGAAGGATGAAAACTGTTCTCATATTTTCCCTGTAAGTAAAGAATGCTTTTGTTATATATTCAAAACATTTTTCTCTCACCTCATACATTGATGATTCCAGTCTTAGAAAGAGAGAAATTATATAATAGTGATTATACTAAGACTGTCAATAGCAGTGATAATTATATTGATTACTACTTTTCAGCCTGTGGAAACTATCCCTGGAGATATTATCCAAATGAGAGGAAAATACTTTCAGTGAAATCCCATTCTGCTAGATCAGACTCCACAGCTTGGCCATCAATAAAATTACTTAGTTCTATTCCCCCTGCCTATTTCCCCTGCTTATCAAGCTATGGGTATCCACAATCCCCCAATAATGTTTACTGAAAGAAGAAGTAATGGTTCAAATTTTTTTATCTGAGTAAAATTTTAACATTGCTCATTGGTTAGAAACATTCAGAAGCATATAAACTAAAAATTTATTGGTTTAATTCTCTAATACTAGGACAGTAAAAATGTTAACATAGTTGTTAACCTAAGAAAAGAGACCAATCTCTACAAAATCAGCTGTGATAATTTAGCTCTCCTTATAACTGTGACTAGAACTTTCAGAGTGATTCATTTGACAATATTCAAGAAGAAAATAGGTTAAAAAAAAAAGTCAGCATATTATAGTTGATTACCTGGAACTCAGGACAGCGTGATTCTGATCCTAGTCTTGTTAGTAACTGCCAGGAAAAACCACATATTCTGAGTTTCTCTGTTTGCAAAATGCTGTCCTGTAGGACAGCAATGCAGAGTTTTAATGTCCCTTTCTGGTCTTTAATTCTGTGATTCCACTTTTGCTCCCATTTTATTGCATTTGTCCAGCTTATAATAGTCATCATTTGGTTCATATCATTACCTGAACATATTATTTAGTTTTATTTATTTATTTATTTATTTATTTATTTATTTCCATTTTGTCTTTTTTCGTGACCGGCAACGGATCGCAACCCTCAGTGTTGCACCCGTACCGGACCGGGACCAGCCACGGGATCGCAACCCTTGGTGTTGCTCCCGCACCTCGCTCAGCCAGTGAGC
>NW_007733116.1:71901-72455 GCF_000696425.1 Galeopterus variegatus | reverse complement strand
TGGGTGAATTAATTTGTTTATTTTTTAGCTCCCACCAATGAGTGAGAACATGTGGTATTTCTTTTTCTCTGCCTGACTCGTTTCACTTAATATTATTCTTTCAAGGTCCATCCATGTTGTTGCAAATGGCAGTATTTCATTCGATTTTATAGCTGAGTAGTATTTCATTGTATAGATATACCACATTTTACTTATCCTCTCATCCAATGATGGACATTTGGGCTAGTTCCAACTCTTGGCTATTGTAAAGAGTGCTGCAATGAACATTGGGGAACAGGTATACCTTCGACTTGATGATTTCCATTCCTCTGGGTATATTCTAAGCAGTGGGATAGCTGGGTCATATGGTAGATCTATCAGCAATTGTTTGAGGAACCTCCATACCATTTTCCATTGAGGCTGCACCATTTTTCAGTCCCAACAACAATGTATGAGAGTTCCTTTTTCTCCGCAACCTCGCCAGCATTTATTGGAATCTCTTTGAATAAGTAAATGTAGTAAAGTCACTGGATACAAGAACCGTATATAAAAATCATACCAGCACATAATTTTTA
>NW_007733116.1:65190-70892 GCF_000696425.1 Galeopterus variegatus | reverse complement strand
TGCTCAGCATTGCTTTGGTCTCAGCATGTGTGGTCTTTTGTTATTCCATATAAATGTCTGGATACTTCTTTCCATTTCTGAGAAAAACATCATTGGAATTTTTTTGGGGATTGCATTGAGTTTGTATATACCTTTGGGTAGTCTGGATATTTTCACTATGTTGATTCTTCCAATCCAAGAGCATGGGATATCTTTCCATCTTCTTGTATCCTCTCTAATTTCTCTCAGCAGTGGTTTGTAGTTCTCATTATAGAGATTTTTCACATCCTTGGTTAACTCAATTCCTAAGTATTTTATTTTTTTGGTGGCTATTGTAAATGGGCAGGCTTTCTTGATTTCTCTTTCTGCATGTTCACTATTGGAGAATAGAAATGCTACCAATTTTTGTGTGTTGATTTTGTATCCTGCTAGTGTGCTGAAATCATCTATCAACTCCAAGAGTTTTATTGTAGAGGCTTTAGGCTGTTCGATATATAGGATCATGTCATCTGCACCTATCACCATTTTTTGAAGAGACTATAATTACCCTATTTTGTCCTCTTGATACACTTGTCAAATGTTAGTTGTCTTTACATGTTTGAACTTATTTCTTGGCTGTCTATTCTGGTCCATTGTTCCCCTCTTGATACACTTGTCAAATGTTAGTTGTCTTTACATGTTTGAACTTATTTCTTGGCTGTGTATTCTGGTCCATTGTTCCAAAAAATAAATAAATAAATAAATAAATAAATAAATAAATAAATAAATAAATAAATAAATAAATAAATAAATAAATAAATAAATAAATAAATAAATAAATAAATAAATAAATAAATAAATAAATAAATAAATAAATAAATAAATAAATAAATAAATAAATAAATAAATAAATAAATAAATAAATAAATAAATAAATAAATAAATAAATAAATAAATAAATAAATAAATAAATAAATAAATAAATAAATAAATAAATAAATAAATAAATAAATAAATAAATAAATAAATAAATAAATAAATAAATAAATAAAAGGAGACAATCAAAATTTTTGAAGGAGTTGATGGATCAATTTACAGTTTTGAACTTCATTGAGAAATTGAGTTAATTAACATATGAAAAATATTAAAAAATTATATTTCTTCAAATGCGTATAGATTTCAAACTTTGTAGTCAACATTTTGCTGTAAAATTCAATTCTTAAACTTATCTACCTAAAAAATAACATTCTATTGCTTTCAATGACCAGTTCTCAAGCTAGAGCTATTTTCTATATGCCACACCTGTACACACATATTTACATGCATATACAACCATGTGTGTGTAAACTTCTACTTAACAATTAGTAAAACCTACATATAAGTATGTGCACAGAATTGAGTTAAATAAACCAAACAAAAACCATTTGTATATTTGAAATTAATTCATTTATTGGGAATTGAACACACACCAGCTATTAGTCCTCAAGCTGAGGATGCAAGAAGACATGATGTAGACACACTTAAAAATAAAAAACTGTCTGAAATTCTTAGATTTCACTTATTCAACAAGCCTAGGGTAATCTCAGTCCATTGACTAACTTTAGGCTGTTTTAGCAAATCTGCTCACAGTAATAGATGGGGGATTACTAGAGCAGTAATTCAGTAGAAGCCATAAGATGAGTATCTTCCACAGCAGCCATACCTGTAGCTTCCATAGCCAGAGCCATAGCCCAGTCTACCGAAGCTGCCACATCCACAACCATAGCCATAGCCCAGGCCACCTAAGCCTCCACAGCCACAGCCCAGGCCTCCATAGTAGCTGCTGTAGTAGGTCATTGTGTCAGGGGTGGTGAGTTTAGTTTGCTGTTTGAGATGTGATTCAGAATATGAATACCATCCTTTGTAGGGGGTCTCTTATATACCCTGAATAGAACATGTGATAAAACCTGTGACCATTCTTTTATGTCATTCTAAGTCATTCATTTACTTAAGACAACTCATTTAATCTGTTTGCTAACAGAAGGAGAGACACACACTCATTAAAATTTTTCAGCTTGTTTAGTTGCCCTTGGACTCATTACCTTTTATTTAATGAGAAAAAAATCTGAATCTGTCTTCAAAGTTATACAATAAAATTTTTTCTATATAGCTCCCTTTAAATACGAATGATGCAATATACTTGGTAATGTTATATATGCTTGGTAGTGTTTTCTCATTAAGTATACTCTAATTTCTCATTTTTATGTCATTCTTTCAATTGTTAAATCTTACCTCCATCTGGATTCAAATACATTGATCAAATTTAAAACTCTTAAATCTAGCAAATTCTTTAATATCAAATTTATATCTCAGGTTGAGAAATCAAGAATATGCCCTCCTTTAAAAGAATAAGTGCCATTATGAATCAATAAATTTTCTGATTATCTGTGCTACATACAAAGTAATGGAAAACATGTATATTTATAGGCACAACAGACACCTATTTTGATTTTATCTAGCAATGTGCAAAGCATTCTTTTGGCTTATCAACATGGTAAAATGTATTTCAGAAATTGAGAAACTATCCAAGAGAACAAACTCACTTTTTATTTGTTTGTTTTGATTTTTTAATTGATTTTTTTTATTTCAACTTCTCAGCATACATCGTAATTGACTTTCCTGACTCTACACCCATTCCTCTTCCCCCCTCCCTTTCTCCTCTCCCCTTCCTACATCGTATCTGTTCACTTGTCTTAACAAGTTCAAGGAATTGTTGTGATTGTGGTGTCTTCTCCCCCCCCACATCCTTTATTTGTCTGTGTGTTTATTTATTTATTTATTTAAACAAGTGAGAACATGGGGTATTTCTCTTTCTGTGCCTGACTTACTTCACTTAACATAATTCTGTCTAAGTCCATCCATGTTGTTGCAAATGGTAGTATTTCATTCCTTTTTATAGCAGAGTAGTATTCTGTTGTGTAGATATACCACAGTTTCCTTACCCACTCATCTGATGATGGACATTTTGGGCTGGTTCCAACTCTTGGCTATTGTAAATAGTGCTGAAATAAACACGGGAGTACAGGTATCCCTTTGGCATGATGGTTTCCATTCCTCTGGGTATATTCCCAGTGGTGGAATACCTGGGTCATATGGTAGATCTATCTGTTATTGTTTATGGAAACTCTATACCAGTTTCCATAAAGTCTGCACCATTTTGCAGTCCCACCAACAGTGTATAAGAGTTCCCTTTTTCTCTGCAACCTCTCCAGCACTTATCATTCTCAGTCTTTTGTATATTAGCCATCCTGACTGGAGTGAGATGGTATCTCAAAGTGGTTTTGATTTGTGTTTCCCAGATGCTGAGTGATTTTGAGCATTATTTCTTGAGTCTGTCATTCGTATATCTTCCTTTGAGAAATGCCTATTCAGCCCCTTTACCCATTTTTTAATTGGGTTATATGGTTTTTTTTCTGTAAAGTTGTTTGAGTTTCCTTGTATATTCTGGATATTAATCCTTTGTTGGATGTATATTTTGCAAATATTTTTTCCTGCTCTGTTGGTTGTCTTTTCACTTTGTTGATTGTTTCTTTTGCTGTGCAGAAGCTTTTTAGTTTGATATATTCCCATTTATTTATTCTTCCTTTGGTTGCCTGTGCTTTTAGGCTTATATTCATGAAGTCTGTACCCACTCCTTCTTCCTGGAGTGTTTCCCCTATGTTTTCTTTAAGGAGTTTTGTTGTTTCAGGAAGTATATTTAATTCTTTAATCCATTTTGAGTTGATTTTGGTATATGGTGAGAGATATGGGTATAGTTTTATTCTCCTACATATGTATATCCACTTTCCCCAGCACTATTTCATTCTCCTACATATGTATATCCAGTTTCCCCAGCACTATTTGCTGAAGAGGCAGTCTCTTCCCCAGTGTGTAGACTTGGTGCATTTTTTAAAGATCAGATGGCTGTAGGTGTATGGGTTGATTTTGGGGTTCTCTATTCTATTCCATTGATCCATGTGTCTGTTTTTATGCCAGTACCATGCTGTTTTGGTTATTATAGCTTTGTAAAATAGTTTAAAGTCAGGTAGTGTTATACCTCCAGCTTTATTTTTCTTTTGCTCAGGATTACTTTGGCAAACTCACTTTTATAACAGCCTGAACAGCTGTTCAAAAATATTATCTTTATGCCATTACCTACTTTTCAAGAATGCACTTTATTTACCTAGGGTATTTTCTAAAATGCAGATTACAATGGCTCCATGCTTTACAGACACCACCATTCTTCCTTTCCCAGTTCTTCATAATCCATACATCCATTCCGTTTATTAAACCTTGCTTTAAATCTTATTCCAAATCCACTCCCAATATTTGCTAGCACCAGCTAGGTATTTTGTTCCCATCCATGCTTTTTTTTCCAATCAGTATTTTATCCTTCTACTCATACACCTAATTTTATCACAATATATTTGCCCTTATATATTTTTCTTTCCAATTCTGTGTGCCTCACCCCCTTACTTTCTCTTGGATCACCTGCAAACATTTTTTTTTATAAAATGTTACTTACTCATTAAGGTTTCATAGCTTTAAACAATATTTCTGTACACTTAGGGTCATATAATATTTTTAACAGAATCTCTTTAAGTCCTGGTGACTTGAAAATCTCCAGATATAAATGTGCAGTGATGAATGACTAGAATAGGAAACAAGGATGGAAAGGAAGCTGGCCGGTCTTTGAAGATTTTCTTACTTCACTCTGTGAATACAGTAAATCAAGGCCAAGTTTTAGACACACCAAACTGTTACCATATGTTGGGCTTGGGTCCATAAAAAATATTTTACTTTACATGACTTTAAACTTGATGCTGAGAGTATTTTTATTGTTTTATTTTTTTGTTTTGTTTTGAGGTCTATAAGTAACATTTTTGATTGAATTCATTTCCTCGATTGGATTTGTTTAGTGTTCTTGCAAACAAAAAATATCTGTTCAGTGAGTGGAAAAAATGAATTCTGCCTGCCACAACGTGTAAGTCAGTCTCTAACGTGGAATATGAATTTAAAACTGCTTTCAGGTTTTTAAAGGAATGTTTAAACACTATTTGCCTTGGTTGTTAAGTCCCTTTTTCTCCTTTATCAAAATTTATTTCATCTTTACTTTTCATTCTGAAAAATAAAACTACTGGCAGTTTTTCATTCTCAGTGAGTCATTTTGAAACCAAGCACTAACAAACAAATCGAGCAAGTTAAGAATCTCATGAATGCTTAGGCAAATCTGCTAAACTGTGTGACCATGACTAAGGGCTAATTTATGTTGTTGTTTCTCTTGCATAGAGTTATGCCCTCGTGAAATAAAAACCAATAGAGCTTACAAATTAAAAACAAAAACAAAAACAAAAACAAAAAAAACAATAATTAAATATGCCCTGATTTATCTGTGTATTTTTAAGGAAAATGATAGTGAGATACAAACACACGCACACACACACACACACACATAACTATATATATACACAGTATATATAAACACACACATAGTTCACTGTTTTATACATATAAACACACACACATGTGTGTATATATATATATACACACACACACACGTACACAAATATGTTTGTATATGTATGGTCAAAAACATGTTGTGAAATAATTCAATGAAACATATGAACCAAAATAACCAAATGTTTATTATTGATATTTTTCAAGGTTGGGAAAAATAGAACACTGACAACGTCCTTTGGATATTGATTATCTTTGGAAACTAAGAA
>NW_007733116.1:62705-64636 GCF_000696425.1 Galeopterus variegatus | reverse complement strand
ATGTATGGTCAAAAACATGTTGTGAAATAATTCAATGAAACATATGAACCAAAATAACCAAATGTTTATTATTGATATTTTTCAAGGTTGGGAAAAATAGAACACTGACAACGTCCTTTGGATATTGATTATCTTTGGAAACTAAGAAATGCATACTTCTTTAGAGATATTTTTTGTTAATCTTTTAATTGAGTTGACTTAAAGATTTACTTGAACAATTATTTCTTTTTTATTTTCATTTTGGGATATTTCTACCAGAACATGATGCGTTGGTTGTGAAGCTCAGATCCTGTGTTGATATGTGAAATGATAAAAATATAGTCTTCTGTTGGACAAATGATAGCATTTACTTTGAAGTTAAAGAAATGTTTTCCATAAATTCAAAATATTTTTTCTTTACTCAAATAAAATTAACTGAATCACAAAATAAAATGTCAAATGAAATAATGTGCAGAAGTATATGAGAATATGATAGTGTGAAATTACACAAAGTACAAAAATTATTGGAAAAGTGGTTTACTTTCATGGTTATCCTGGTGATATGGTTTGATCTGTTACCATTTGCCTACTCTTCCAATAAAAAAAGCCAAACGAACAAACTTTGAATGTATGGAAATATTCATTATGAATTTGAAATGAATTGGTAAATGTGAATTAAATAAAATAAAATACGTTATGTTAGATATATAAATATATAGATATGTTAATTTGATATTGCTTTTAGTAGTTGACTTAAATGTAAATATTATCTAAATAAAAGCAAAAATTTAAAAGTATCAAATTACTAAGCATTTTGAAACTTTCTTTTTCATATTAGTCTAGAATTATTATTCTTTGGAGCTATATATTTATCTGCAGGCATATTTGTGAAGTATATGGAAAAATAGATTCTTTGACAATGAGATAGCTTCCTTCTCGACAACTGAGTAGATTGTAACCATAGTCACTTATACGTAATTCAATTTCATGAAAATAACAGAAATCATATTTTGTTTTCAAATTGGAATGTTTTATTGGAAGATGAATAGATCATCCAATTAGTTATAGAAGCAAAAGTAGAGAACACTAGAATCATGATAGAGATATGGGTATAAACTGAAAAATTGTCCGAAATTCTAAATTTTATGCGAAATATTTTTGTACAAATAACCCTAGCATAATCTTGGTTGTTCAATGACTGAAGTCAGCTTTGGAAATTCCCCTTATAAATTCAGACATTGGGTTCTCAGGGGCAGGATTTTAGTAGCAGCCATAAGATGAGTACCTTCCATAGCAAGATGGGCAGTAGAAGTATCCGTAGCCTCCACAGCCACAGCCATAGACCAGTCTACACAAGCTGCCACATCCACAACCACAGTCGTAGCCCTGGCCACTGAAGCCTCCATAGCCATAGCCCAGGCCTCCATAGTAGCTGCCGTAATAGCTCATGGTGTCAGGAGTGGTGATTCTGGATTGCAGTTCAAGGCAAGATTCGAAGAGTGAATGTCCACTTCTGTACAGGCAGTCTTATATACCCTGAAAGGTCATATGATAAAACACTTGCCACCCATTTTTGTGTCATGGTATGTGTTACACTTAACTGCATACAATCCTGACATATGAAGAGGCCTTCAAACTCATTGAAGTGCTGGAGCTTGCATTTTTGTCTTGTCGTGGTGTCCCTTAAGCATATTGCATCACTTTCATGAAAAAAAATTGCTGTATCTTCAAACCCTGGATATACTAGACCCTAAACAAAATTCTTCATCGACATATTACATAGCACAGCTGGTAGTGATATGTTTTTGAAATTAAGGACCATTTCGTCTCTGGCTTTCTTTGAATGATTATGCTTTATTTATGATTAAATGAAAACACTTGGCTAAATTAAAGACTCCACAATTTATCATATATTTTCTAAGACATCTTATATCTCATAGTGAAATCTCTTT
>NW_007733116.1:59525-61781 GCF_000696425.1 Galeopterus variegatus | reverse complement strand
GACATCTTATATCTCATAGTGAAATCTCTTTCAAAGGGAAGGAAAAATTTGAAAGTCTGGAGGCATCAGATCACCTGCTGTGTATATCAGTAAAAACTTTAGCAAATTTTTATTATTTAAATAGAGCCACTCTTCTTCTTTTGTTTTTACAACATTTGCCATCATAACCAATATTTTCTGTATGGCTTTACAAATTTGAAAAATAAAACCATGTTGATTTAACAAAAGGGAAAAATATTGTTAAAAGATAAAAGTTGGATCACAACAATCAAAAATCTAATTCATAAGCAGCCATACAAACTGTTCAAAATTTCCCTTTTCACGTCCATTTTTGACATGTCACATATCCAAAGTGCTACCGAAAATACAAATTATATCTGCCCCTCTGTAATTATACACACCATTCCCTCACTTTTTCAGATCCAAACATTTGCCCTTTTATCAACGTATCCTCCCAGTTTCCATTAGGGTCTGAGACTAGGTGAAACAGTGAAATACATAAACTTGTCTTTGGCTTCTATCCATTTCAAACCAATCCATAAATTCGTCCATACTCGTCTTCATTTTTACAATAGTATCTTTTGCCTTTTATTCCTTTAGCTAACCTGTCTCTGCCAAGATATTAAATATTTATTAAGGCCTTAGTTGTTCACAATATATTCCATTTCCAAAGACATTGTAATATTCTATAAGAGACTGTTAACACTTAAATGTCTTCAAAATCTCCAAAAAATATGAGCATATTAAAAGACAGAATGTAGAAAGTAATAAATGAATACAAAAGGTTCCTCAGCTGACTCTAAGTAAATGGTCACTACATTGAAGTCTGATCCAAAATATGGTTAAGCACCACAGTCACTACATTCAAGTCTGATCCAAAATGTGGTTAAGCACAACCCAGATATGCCCTTAACATGAAACTTAAACACATAAGTTCTTCTTAGTTTTATGTGACTTCAAATATACTGTTCAGCTTTCAATGAATTTATAATCCATTTTCAAATGATGCATTTTCTAAACTGGACCTGTTAGCAAAAGTTCAATGACTTTTGTTCAATGACTAGCCTGCAGTAGAATCTCAGTATGTAAGTGCTGAACAGATGAATGCATTCTAAGTTCTTTACACGTAAGAGTCATGTCTCTCAGAGACATGGACAGCTCTATGAATGCATCTGCACAATACAAAATTAAAAGATAAATTAGCTCGATTACCTTTTTTGCTTTATGACCCATAATTTTATTTCCTTTTTTTTTGTTTTAGTTGTTTTTAAGTCATATTTTAAAATACAGAGATCTTAACTGTGCACATTGATGATATTTTGCTTGTATTCACTGACCGCCTACCTCAAGCATACTCTAATTCCCAAAATCTCTTTCTTGGCTTAACTAGTCAGTAGTACTGCCTAGAGATAAACATCCTTCTAACTAGTAACATCCTAGATTAAGTTTGCTTGGCCTGGGCTTTACATAAATGGACTCACAGAATGCTGACACATCTGCAACACCCATGCTCACCCCCTAAATTATTCTGTGTACCACTATCTGTAAGATAGGTCTTCGTTACTGCACATAGCATTAGATTTGTTGTTTTAATTGCTGTGAAGTAGTTTGTTAAATGAATATAGCCAAATTTATTTATGATTCTGCTTTGGTAAATCTATATTTGAGCAGTTTTATTTTGTTTTGTTTTGCTATCATGGATAAAGCTCCTATATGACCTTTTATAGAGATCTTTTTTTTTTTGAAATCTAAGCATTCCTTTACCTTGTGTTTACATAGGACAGGAGTTGCTAACATATCATATCTATTTATATTATATATTATATATAATACATAACTATATTTTTAAAAATATGTATTTAGCTTCCATAGACCCTGCCAATCTCAGAATACTGCTTTCATATGAGATTTTATAGTTGTTAAATTTGCAGTACCACCAGTAGTGTATGGGAGTTCCAGTTGCTCCATGTCCTCATCCACATTGATTAGTTTCAAGCTCTTTGATTTGACCATTCTTGTACGTAGGTAGTGATATCTGAGTATTCCTTTAATTTGCTTTTGCTGAAATAGCTGGGCTGTTAGCTCACTTGAGAGAGTGTGCTGCTGGTTACAGCTAAGTCCCTGGCTTAGGATCCCTGTACCAGCCAGCCACCAAAAATAGAAAGAAAGAAAGTAAGAAGGAAGGAAGGAAGGAAGGAAGGAAGGAAGGAAGGAAGGAAGGAAGGAAGGAAGGAAGGAAGGAAGGAAGGAAGGAAG
>NW_007733116.1:57624-58727 GCF_000696425.1 Galeopterus variegatus | reverse complement strand
TCTGTGCACCACTGTCTGTAAGATAGGTCTTCGTTACTGCACATAGCATTAGATTTGTTGTTTTAATTGCTGTGACGTAGTTTAAATGAATATAGCCAAATTTATTTATGATTCTGCTTTGGTAAATTTATATTTGAGCAGTTTTATTTTGTTTTGTTTTGCTATCATGGATAAAGCTCCTATATGACCTTTTATAGAGATCTTTTTTTTTTGAAATCTAAGCATTCCTTTACCTTGTGTTTACATAGGACAGGAGTTGCTAACATATCATATCTATTTATATTATATATTATATATAATACATAACTATATTTTTAAAAATATGTATTTAGCTTCCATAGACCCTGCCAATCTCAGAATACTGATGTCATATGAGTTTTTATAGTTCTTAAATTTGCAGTACCACCAGTAGTGTATGAAAGTTCCAGTTGCTCCACGGCCTCATCCACACGGAGTATTTTCAAGCTCTTTGATTTGACGTTTCTTATAGGTAGGTAGTGATATCTGAGTATTGTTTTAATTTGGTTTTGCTGAAATAGTTGGCCAGTTAGCTCACTTGAGAGAATGTGGTGCTGGTTACAGCTAAGTCACTGGCTTTGGATCCCTATACCAGCCAGCCACCAAAAAAAGCAAGAAAGCAAGAAAGCAAGAAAGCAAGAAAGAAGGAAAGCAGGAAAGCAGGAAAGCAGGAAGGAAGGAAGGAAGGAAGGAAGGAAGGAAGGAGGGAGGGAAGGAAGGAAGGAAGGAAGGAAGGAAGGAAGGAAGGAAGGAAGGAAGGAAGGAAGGAAGGAAAGAAAGAAAGACAAAGAAAGAAAAAAGGAAAGAAAAAAGAAAGAAAGAAAAGATATTGAGCACCTTTACATATGATTATAGATCACATAGGTATCCATTATTTTAAAGTCCCCGTTCAAATATTTTTTTCAATTTTAATTGGGGTTGGAATATTTTATTATTGATTAGCAGTGGCTCTTTACATATTTCACTATGGATGTTTTCATCAGGTTTCTGTTTGAAAATATTTCTATCCTGTATGTGCCTAGTATTTTCACTTTAAAATGGAATCCATATACGAATGGAATATCATAATATAATGAATTCTAATG
>NW_007733116.1:56597-56818 GCF_000696425.1 Galeopterus variegatus | reverse complement strand
ACCAATTCAGCTGTAATAATTGCATGAAGATATGAACAGGATTTCAAGACTATTTATTTGCAGGCACTCCAGAAGAGAAATACGCAATGAAAAGGAGAGTCAGCATTTCAATAAATGAATGAATGGATGAATGAATGAATAAAGAAATAAATGCCATATAGGCCATTTCAAATCAGGATAATTTATTACAAAGGGAATAGAGAAATTCCACAGTTACAAAA
>NW_007733116.1:53730-54344 GCF_000696425.1 Galeopterus variegatus | reverse complement strand
TTTTTATAGCTGAGTAATATTCCATTGTGTAGATATGCCACATTTTCCACATCCACTCATTCGATGATGGACATTTGGGCTGATTCCAGCTCTTGTCTATTGTAAAGAGTGCTGCATCCTATATATCGAACAGCCTAAAGCCTCTACAAACAAACTCTTGGAGGTGATAAATAAGTTCAGCACACTAGCAGGATACAAAATCAGCACACAAAAATGGGTAGCATTTCTATTCACCAATACTGAACATGCAGAAAGAGAAATCAAGAAAGCCTGCCCANAAATATTTTTAAGAAAATCATTTTTTATAATTGATGAGTCAATATTCATACATAATTATAAATTAACATCCATAGTTTACATTAGAAATCACTCTTTGTGTTCTACAGTTCTACGGGATTTGAAAAATTTATAAAGTCATGTAATCACTATTATTACAGTATGATACAGAAAAGTTATACTGCCGTGAAAATCCCCTGTGCTTCATCTACTCTTTCCCCATTTCTCCCAACCTCCTGGAAAATACTAATCTATTTTTCCTCTACATAGTTTTCCTCCTCCAGAATGTCACATACTCAGAATCACCCAGTATTGTGGACTTTCAACACTGAATTTTT
>NW_007733116.1:41448-52518 GCF_000696425.1 Galeopterus variegatus | reverse complement strand
GCTATAAAAACCAAAACAGCATGGTACTGGTATAAAAACAGACACATTGATCAATGGAACATAATAGAGAATCCAGGAATCAACCCACACACTTACGGCCATCTGATCTTTGACAAAGGCACTAAGCCTATTCACTGGGGTCGGGACTGCCTCTTCAGTAAATTCAGGCCATTCTAATAGCTATTTTTAAAAAACTATTAAAATTCTACTCTGCCTCTGCTCTCCTATTAGCCATCAGGCTATGGTGGGCTAGATGAAATTGTGAAATTTGTAAAATGTGTTNCTCAGCAATGAGTCAGAGTTCTTTTGCTCCAACAGCATTAGTCGTTGTCAGTATTTTAAATGTAGGCCATTCTAATAGCTATTTTATAATACTATTAAAACTCTACCCAGCCTCTGCGCTCCTATTAGCCATCAGGCTATGGTGGGCTAGATGAAATTGTGAAATTTGTAAAATGTGTTTTTGTGTGTTTCATTCAATTTAAAGTTTCATTCAATCTGAACTTAATTGCTTCCTCTTCATTCCTCTTATAGGTTCAATTTCACCATGACAGTTTGCCTTTGTGTTCTCTTCACCGATTGTATGGTGGTTGTTTTTTTGTTTTTGTTTCTGTTTTTCTTCTTCTTCTCAGGAAATACCATACTAGTCTACTAGTCTACAAAGCTGTTACATGTTTAGGAAGGTAATAGATGTTAAAAGTTAATTCAAATCCATGGGCTTTATGAAATTGAGTAAGATATCTTTAATATTAGAAATATCTTGAGAATTTCCAAAAGGCAGGTATAATATTAAAAGTCAAGGGGTGTAAAAATGATACCTGAGGGCAAAATTTCCTCAGCTGACTCTAAGAAGTTAGTCACGACATCCAACTCTGATCCAAAATATGGTTAAGCACCACCCAGATATGCCCTTAACATGAAACTTAAACACATAAGTTCTTCTTAGCTTTATGTGACTTCAAATATACTGTTCAGCTTTCAATGAATTTATAATCAATCTTCAAATGATGCATTTTCTAAACTGGACCTGTTAGCAAAAGTTCAATGACTTTTGTTCAATGACTAGCCTGCAGTAGAAGCTCAGTATGTAAGTGTTGAATGGATGAATGCATTCTAAGTTCTTTACACGTAAGAATCATGTCTCTCAGAGACATGGACAGCTCTATGAATGCATCTGCACAATACAAAATTAAAAGATAAATTAGCTCAATTACCTTTTTTGCTTTATGACCCATAATTTTATTTCCTTTTTTTGTTTTAGTTGTTTTTAAGGCATATTTTAAAATACAGAGATCTTAACTGTGCACATTGATGATATTTTGCTTGTATTCACTGACCGCCTAGCTCAAGCATACTCTAATTCCCAAAATCTCTTTCTTGGCTTTACTAGTCAGTAGTACTGCCTAGAGATAAACATCCTTCTAACTAGTAACATCCTAGATTAAGTTTGCTTGGCCTGGGCTTCACATAATTGGACTCACAGAATGCTGACACATCTGCAACCCCCATGCTCACCCCCTAAATTATTCTGTGCACCACTGTCTGTAAGATAGGTCTTCGTTACTGCACATAGCATTAGATTTGTTGTTTTAATTGTGATGAAGTAGTTTGTTAAATGAATATAGCCAAATTTATTTATGATTCTGCTTTGGTAAATCTATATTTGAGCAGTTTTATTTTGTTTTGTTTTGCTATCATGGATAAAGCTTCTATATGACTTTTTCTAGAGATCTTTTTTTGGAAATCTAAGCATTCCTTTACCTTGTGTTTACATAGGACAGGAGTTGCTAACATATCATATCTATTTATATTATATATTATATATAATACATAACTATATTTTTAAAAATATGTATTTAGCTTCCATAGACCCTGCCAATCTCAGAATACTGCTTTCATATGAGATTTTATAGTTGTTAAATTTGCAGTACCACCAGTAGTGTATGGGAGTTCCAGTTGCTCCATGTCCTCATCCACATTGATTAGTTTCAAGCTCTTTGATTTGACCATTCTTGTACGTAGGTAGTGATATCTGAGTATTCCTTTAATTTGCTTTTGCTGAAATAGCTGGGCTGTTAGCTCACTTGAGAGAGTGTGCTGCTGGTTACAGCTAAGTCCCTGGCTTAGGATCCCTGTACCAGCCAGCCACCAAAAATAGAAAGAAAGAAAGTAAGAAGGAAGGAAGGAAGGAAGGAAGGAAGGAAGGAAGGAAGGAAGGAAGGAAGGAAGGAAGGAAGGAAGGAAGGAAGGAAGATATTGAGCACCTTTACATACGATTATAGATCCCTTAGTTGCCCCTTGTTTTTAAGTGCCCATTCAAGTATTTTATTCATTTTTAATTGGGAAAGGAATATTTTATTATTGATTAGCAGTGGCTCTTTAGAAGGAAATCCTTTAGAGTTTATAACAAAAGTTTTCTTTATGTGTAGGTAAAGGCTATTATTATTTCAAGTGTGAACACATTTTTTTCATTCCTACCCATCATCATAGAGTGCATTGGTCCATTTCTGTTGCTTAGATGATCTGAAAATGGGTATAAATAAATTTATAGGAAATAAAATTTATTTCTTACCGTTTCAGAGGCTGGGAAGTCTAAAGTCCTGGGAACACATCTTGTGGGTGGTGACTATATGGACATGGGGAATCACATGGCTTTTGGGCTGAGCATGAAAGAGCTAACCTCCTCACTTTCTCCTCTTTCAAAGCCATCAGAATCCTGCCTATTACTCCATGCATGGCTCAATCCATTCACAAGAGCACATTCCTCACAATCTAATCACCTCTCAAAGGCCCCATGGTTCAATTATCATAATAGGATTTCCCACCTTCTTAACACTATTACAATGGAGGTCGAGGGTTTTTTTTAACTGAAACTTTGGGGTGGGAGACACATTTAATCCATAGCATAGAGTTATTCAACACTTACTCCTAAGTAAACTTTCTTAAAGTGGAATAAAGGAGAAAATAAAAAGATCATTGTTCAATCTACTTTGGGTATAACAACTGAGGATAAAACCAGTGCCTCTACCTCTACAAAGAAATTCTGGCATATAATTCAGCAATCCTGAGTATATATCCATAGGAAAGGAAATCAGTATGTCAAAGAGATATCTGCTTCCCCTTATTTCATCACAATTCACAATAGCCAGTATGTGAAATCAACCTAAGTGTCCAACAACAAATGAATAGGTAAAGAAAACATGATATATATACACAACGAAACACTATTCAGCCATTAAAAAAATGAAATCCTGGAAGGCATCATGTCTACTGAAATAAGTCAGGCACAGAAAGGTAAATACAACCTGTTCTTCCTTGTATGTAGGAGCTAAAATAGTTGGGCTCCTAAAAGTAGAGAGCAGAACTGCAGTTACTAGAGGCTTGGAAGGGAAGGGGAGATGAAGAAATAGGTTAGCTAACCTATTTTTTATAATAATAATAATAATAAATACATCTTATTAGCTGTTTCAAGTTCAGATGAGAAATAAGAATGAAACAATATTTGGATAAAAGAGATATGGCGAATGTGGTTTAAGTTCTCCTCCATAAATTGAAAGGCATATTAAGTAATTTTTCTGTCTTAAAAAGGTAGCTTACTAAGGTGTAGTCAAAGTACTGGAAAGATTGTGGCAGCTATGATAGTTAACTATCTATTTACTTAGAATTCATTTATAAGTTTAATAAACAATTTTTAAATAAGAATGAAACAATATTTGGATAAAAGAGATATGGCGAATGTGGTTTAAGTTCTCCTCCATTAATTGAAAGGCATATTAAGTAATTTTTCTGTCTTAAAAAGGTAGCTTACTAAGGTGTAGTCAAAGTACTGGAAAGATTGTGGTAGCTATGATAGTTAACTATCTATTTACTTAGAATTCATTTATAAGTTTAATAAACAATTTTTAATGCCCTAGTCTGTTGTTTAGAAAAACAAACATTAATTTTAAATAGTTTATCTTTAATAAAATATTTGTAAATGTCACAAAAATCCAGAAGCATATTTAAAGTCCTGCAAATTAACTAAGTTGTTAGTGGTCCAAGTCAAGAGACAGGTGCCACATAAAGATTAATCAAGTATAATGTCAACCTTGGATCTGGCTGAATAACTCAATGAAGTAAGCTGAGGAACTCCATGAAGCCCAAGCCAAATCTCCACACATTTATTTCTCAACTCTGTGTCATTTCACAATTGTGCCTTCATTTTGAAAACTTTGAAGACAACCTCAATTTTTTTTAGCTTTTCCATCATTAAAATATATATATTTTATTGGTTATGAATTTTCATGAGATGCAAAGCTGATTGTCACCTCTCGTGCCCAAGATGTGAAGGCCAGATCCATACAAATTTTATTTGTACCCCTTGTCCCCCACCCAATTATCCCCCATCTCTCTCCCCCTCCCTCGTCCCCCATTCTGTTTTGTATCCCAAGGTATGTTCTCTCCCCCTGCAAGTCCAACCTCAATTTTAAGATACATTTTTAGCTTTTCAGAAAGTCCTAGGATCTGGTGTATGTTTTTAAAAATGATACCTTCACACAAAATTTCAGTTAGATGGAAGGAATAGTTCAAAAGATCTATTGAGCATCATGGTGACTACAGTTAATAACAATACATTGTATACTTAGAAATTGCTAAGAGAGTAGATTTTAGGTGTTCTTAACAGAAAAAAATGATAAATATGTCAGGTAGTACATATGTCAAATAATTTGACTTAGCCATTCTACAATATGTGCATATAGTAAAACATCATGTTGTATGCCATAAATATATACAATTTTTACTTATCAATTAAAAATATTTTAAAAAAAGAACTCATCAGATATTGGGGAAGACATTTGAACATCAAATGTGTTCAAAGAAACCACAAAGAAAAATATTAAAAATTTTAAATTCTTTATTTTCTAAAAGAATATTTCTGAGATTATAAGGAAGACACAGACTTGGAAATAAAAACATCAAACATGTACTAATATGTTCAACAATAGTGGGAATATAGAACTGTGATCAAGAGATCTAAATTCTAGTCTCACACCTGCTTCTTAATGACTGTGACCTAAGACAAATGTCTTAACCTCTCTGAGACTCATCTTCCTCAAATGGAAAATGTAGTTCTTCCTATTTCTGAAAACTTCAAAAGATTGTTGTTAGAATCTCATGAGATCATGTAAAACAGTTTGAAGATTGTAAATGCTGTATACATATTGCAAGGTATTATCATAAAAAATAAAATAAATAAGAATGATACCTATGAGCTAACCTGTATAATTAACAATAATTTACTGCATGTTATCAAATGTCTAGAAGACAAGAGATGGCATGTTCTCATCAAAAAGAAATGATAAAGTTTGATAATAATGAATATGCTAATTATCTTGATTTGATCATTACACATCGTATACTTGTATGAAAATTCAACACTGTACTCTACAAATATGTATAATCAATATGTTTCAAAAATAAATAAATAAAATATCCATATTAAAAATAAAAGAAGGTACCTTAATGAAATATTATCACATAAGTAGGGAGTAATTAGAAATTGCTTGAGAATAAATGGGTACAGAATGGAAATAGAAAAACAGAGAGAAAGATATTATGGTAAATATAGGAAGGTAGAAACAAAGGAGCATTGATTGAGTTATGTAAATGGAAGCCAGAAGGGAATAAATATTGTCAGCTTTAAACTTTTACCAGGATGTTTTTAGTAGGTATTGAGAGGATGGGAAGAAGAATGAAGGTTGAAGTGAAAATGAAAGTAGGGATCATACATGCATTACTGAGGAATGGCAAGGAAGGGAAGAAATTCGCTGGAGCATGCAAACACATAAAGGCAGATGCAGTCTACGATTTTAGTAGGACTTTGATTAAAGCCAAATATGGAGCAGAGTTGTAGGATTTGAAATGAAAACTGAACTATTACTCTGATAAACCTGCTTATTGGATGGATTTTGTGCCATCAATTTCTAAAATTAGTTGTTACACATATTACCACCAAAAGGTTCTGAAGCTGGTGTGTAAAACCAAAAATATCATATAGTTTATTATAAATAAAATGTTAAAAATCAGTATGTAACTTCTCTATTTGGATCTATTGGCTATTGTACAACACAGACCATTAAAGCCTCTTTGACTTTAAATGTTTTCATATATTGTGAACATAGGTACTTTCTTAAGTTCTCACTGATAAATAAGTTTGCTTTTTGAAAAGTATAGATTTAACAACTGTAAATTGAGAAAATAGCTGTGAATTTAGTTAGAGATGGAGTTATCAATTCAGAAGATAACAGAAAAGATAAAATGTTTAATTATAAAAGGAATACCATCAAACGCACATGATGTAATATACCTGGTAATGAGCAATTCTATTTGGGGTTTGGAATGTGCATATTTGGAAGAGTCAGCCCTTTCTTCTCATAAAAGCAAAGCAATACCTTCAAGAACAACCTAAATATGACTTTAAGCAATCTGAAATATTTTAATGAGAATGAGAGTCTCTCTCTGTCAGGAGATAGCAGAGCAACGAGTTGTACTATTCAAAGTAATACATAGAATGACACAAAAGAAGGGTATGCACGGGATTTATTACATCTCTGACCAAGGTATATAAGCATCCATCTACACATGCTGACATTCACACTCTGAATCTTTCCTTGGACAGCAAACCAAACTCATCATCCCTGACACTATGAGCTACTACGGCAGCTACTATGGAGGCCTGGGCTATGGCTATGGAGGCTTCGGTGGCCTGGGCTATGGCTATGGCTGTGGATGTGGCAGCTTCTGTAGACTGGGCTATGGCTCTGGCTATGGAAGCTGCAGATACAGCTGCTGCCAACCATCTTGCTATGGAAGATACTCAAATTATGGATTCTACTGAAATCCTACCCTGAGAACTCAACTGAGGTCAAAAGAAGATTACCCAAACCTGACTGCAATAACTTGACCGACAAGATCACCCTGAACCAAGCCGAGATCAACAGCATTTAGCATCTACGATTTTAAGATTATTTATCATTCCATAATTGTCTGCTTCATGTCTCCCGATGTCCCTTATTTGTGCTTTCATAACTGTGTGATTTCTCTGTTCCTTTTGAAATAAATTATCCTAACTTAAAATGGCATGTGTGGCTTTTTTTTTAAAACTCAGACTATCAAAATGATTATTTGTAATCATACCCAATTGACAGTGATGAAAACAAACTACCACTATAGTGTACACTATATATAACAAAATAACATGTACCCACTCATACAGCTACATATGTATGTAAACCATTACAATCAATTGAAAGGAAGCTTCTTCCTTCCTAACACTAGCCCATATCTTTTTCATTTTAATGCTTTTAGTTAGATAACATTGGTATTTAAATTCAGCACTGAAATATCAACTTTATAAACGCTCATATCTAAATTGAAGCCAACGTGAATAATATGCACTTTTACCTTTTGTTCAAAATTTGTGTCTGGCCCCTTTTATGAAAATATAATTAGTGATAAAACAAAACATATTGCTAAATATACGCTGAAAATGAACCTTTTGTGACTCCCTGTTAAGTTTCTTCCTGGTTCGCTCTGGTGTTACATGGTATTGTTTTTCCATATTATCAGTATAGTGAAATATTCTGTAATTCGTCATGAAAATGTAAAAATCACTGTTACCACTTGTGCAGTAATTTATATTGAGGCTCTGTACTTCCCTTCTTTCATGCTGTCAAATGAAGCATCTTGAAAGTTCTGTTCATGTGTCTCTGAAGAGTTTAATTATTATGGCTAATTGTCCACCTCTATTTATTTTGATTTTTAAATATTCTGTTGTAGAATCTTTAACTTATCAATTTCTAATTAGCTTTATCTGTGTAAAGATAACTAAAACAGTGCCAAATCCAAACTCTATTTTAAAAAGTTGTCATTATGCATTTTAAGACCTCTGACTTGTTAACTAGACGTATGGATGGGTTTGCTCAGTCAGGTAGTATGACCAATTCTTTCATTCAGTGCAAGTGAGGGGTTGTAGTTTCACAATGAATACATCTGGGTAGATAAAGGCCCATATTACCATTGGAAGACAATACTATTTAGTTGGCCTGAGTAAAACAAAATTTCATATAATTTCATATTTTACTCCCTAAGTGGTTAATGGCTTCACAGCCTGAAGAAAGACATTCTATGTCTAAAGAAAAACAATACAACTAATATAAGTATTTGGAGAAAGTATTTAATACTACTACTCTAATGCAGTCTTATCATTTCATTATACCTTAATTGTTAGATTGTGTTGATTTGTGTCAGAATTAATAGAACAGCTCCAGCATACATTTCCTTTCAAGGAAAAGCTGTCACCCAATCTACACAAAATGCATCAAAGAATCATCAGACCTACAAATGAGGAATATCTGGGAGGGTAAAATAAGCAGTGTAACTTCATTAAACCTGTTTGATCTATTTGTGATTTTATAGCTTCCAGTTGACTTAATGAGATTTAAATATTCACATAAATAACTGTTTTTTAGTATAAGATGCACTATAAAAAACAAACAAAAAAAACCCAAAAAAGTTCTGAAGAAACCAGACATAAAGATTACAAAAAACCAAAAAAGTTCTGAAGAAACCAGACATAAAGATTAAGATATGAGTTAGTCAAAAGTTTCTTAATTAGGACAAAAAAGCATTAAACATATAAGAAAAATATTAAAAACCCAAAAAAGTTCTGAAGAAACCAGACATAAAGATTAAGACATGAGTTAGTCAAAAGTTTCTTAATTAGGACAAAAAAGCATTAAACATATAAGAAAAATATTAATAAATTGGATCTCATTATATTTAGAAATTCTGTTCACATATAGACACCATTTTTAAGTAAGAAAAAAACACAAACTGGAAGAAAATATTTTAAAAACACCTGTACTCGAGTACAAGAGTACTTCAAAAAGTTCATGGAAAAATAGAATGTAAAGATAATACAAATCTTTACATGAAGTTTTTGAAGACCACTTGTATGTAAAGAACTTCTACATGTCAATGATAAATATTATGAACCCACTTAAAAATGGTCAAAATACTTGAGCAGTCACGTCAAAAGAAAAAGAAAGAAAGAGATATGTAAATGGACAGCAAGCATATAAAATTCTTCCCAATATCCTTACTTATCAGGTCAAAAACAAAATAAAACACTACTCAGATACTTCTTCTACATTCCCACAGGATAATCAACATGAAATAGTCTGAAAATGAGAAGCTTTGTCAAATATGTGCAACAACTGTAACATTGCTGGTGAGACTGTAAATTTAAAAACTGTTTGGAAAACTATTGACAAGATCTAATGAAGCCATTATTAAAAGCTAGAAGAATAGTTATCTCTAGGGAGTAATCTGACCAAAAAGGGGCAATAGAAACATTTTGGGGACTAGGGCATGCTCAGAGTAGGCAGTGTACACATACATATAAAAATTCACTAATCATATATTTAAATTTATATTAGGATATTATTCATTATAGTATACATTACACATCAAAAAAAAGGAGGTAGTGAAAATGCAATGAAATGAAGATTATATGTTCTTCCAAATTTAGAAGCCATTCAACTCTAAATTCAGGAGCCATTTAAGCAGCTCATTCCTCCTTAAAATCCTTTTTTTGTTCAGATGCAGTCAGACAATTACTCGTGCCTCTGAGAGGCATGATGCTTACCGTTAAGTACTTCAGAATTCATTCATCCATTCAGCAATTATTTACTGGGTTACTACTACAAGGTAGTTATTGGAGATAGATAAACAAATCTATTTGTAAAAATGCACCATTCAAAAATTACTTATAAGCCTAACAACAGCAACAAAAAATGAGCACTGTATTTGAGGTCATATCAAGTTAATAAGAACTTAAAGGCTCAAGGTTAAAGTTAAGGGTACAATGGAAGAATTTAACTACAGCTCTGGCTGTCACCAACTTTTCAGAGTCAGCTGAAGAAATTTTGCCCTCGGGTATCGTTTTTACACCCCTTGTCTTTTAATATTATACCTACATTTTGGAGATTCTGAAGATATTTCTAATATTAAAGATATCTTACTAAATTTCATAAAGCCCATGGATTTGAATTAACTTTTTACATCTAATACCTTCCTAAACATGTAACAGCTTTGTAGACTAGTATGGTATTTCCTGAGAAGAAGAAAAACAGAAACAAAAACAAAAAAACAACCACCATACAATCGATGAAGAGAACACAAAGGCAAACTGTCATGGTGAAATTGAACCTATAAGAGGAATTCAGAGGAAGAAATTAAGTTCAGATTGAATGAAACTTTAAATTGAATGAAACACACAAAAACACATTTTACAAATTTCACAATTTCATCTAGTCCACCATAGCCTGATGGCTAATAGGAGTGCAGAGGCTGGGTAGAGTTTTAATAGTATTATAAAATAGCTATTAGAATGGCCTACATTTAAAATACTGACAAGGACTAATGCTGGTGGAGCAAAAGAACTCTGACTCATTGCTGAGGGGAATGCAAAATGGTATAGCAACCTTGGAAGACAATCTGGCAGTTTCTTACCAAGCCATACAATTCAGCAATTGCACTCCTCAGTATTTATCCAAATGAGATGAAATAATGTCCATACAAAAACCTAAACACAAAGGTTTGTAGTTTTATTCATAATTGCCAAAACTTGGAAGTAACCAATATGTCCTTCAATAGATAAATGGGTAAACAAACTGTGGCACATCTACACAATGAGACAGTATCCAGTGATCAAAAGAAGTGAACTATTAAGAAAGGAATCTTTAAAAGCATATTGCTCGATGAAAAAATTCAGTGTTGAAAGTCCACAATACTGGGTGATTCTGAGAATGTGACATTCTGGAGGAGGAAAACTATGTAGAGGAAAACAGATTAGTATTTTCCAGGAGGTTGGGAGAAATGGGGAAAGAGTAGATGAAGCACAGGGGATTTTCATGGCAGTAAAAATTTTCTGTATCATACTGTAATAATAGTGATTACATGACTTTATAAATTTGTCAAATCCCATAGAACTGAACAACACAAAGAGTGAATTCTAATGTAAACTAT
>NW_007733116.1:38320-39790 GCF_000696425.1 Galeopterus variegatus | reverse complement strand
ACAGCTCTGACCAGGGTATATAAGCATCCCTCTGCACATGCTGACATTCACACACAGGATCTTGCCTTGAACAGCAAACCTAACTCACCCCACTGACAGCATGACCTACTACAGCAGCTACTATGGAGGCCTGGGCTATGGCTATGGAGGCTTTGGTGGCCTGGGCTATGGCTATGGCTGTGGATGTGGCAGCTTCCGTAGACTGGGCTACGGTTGTGGCTGTGGATACGGCTCTGGCTATGGAGGCTTTAGATATGGCTGCTGTCGCCCATCTTGCTATGGAGGATACTCATCCTATGGCTTCTACTGANCAATACTGTGTGATTCTGAGTATGTGACATTCTGGAGGAGGAAAACTATGTAGAGGAAAAATAGATTAGTATTTTCCAGGAGTTTGGGAGAAATGGGGAAAGAGTAGATGAAGCACAGGGGATTTTCACGGCAGTATAACTTTTCTGTATCATACTGTAATAGTGATTACATGAGTTTATAAATTTGTCAAATTCCGTAGATCTGTACAAAACACAAAGAGTGAATCCTAATGTAAACTATGGATGTTAACTAATAATTATGTATGAATATTGACTCATCAGTTATAAAAAATGATTTTCTTAAAAATATTTCTAAGTAGCATGCAAGGGCCGGCCTGGTGGCGCACTGCTACAGTGCGCTGCTTGAGAGCGGGGAGGCGCTCCCGCCGAGGGTTCGGATCCCACATACAGGCCGGTTCCCGCTCACTGGCTGAGCGAGGTGCGGGCGCTACACCGAGGGTTGCGATCGCGTTGCCGGTCGAGGTCCGGTATGGGCGCAACACTGAGGGTTGCGATCCATTGCCGGACATGAAAAAAGACAAAAAAGAAAAAAATAAATAAATAATTAAAAGTAGCATACAAAACAAAATAGTAGTTATGACGGTCTAAAATTAAAGGAAAAAATTGTCCTTTTTTTGTTTTCTAGAGGTCTTTACTGGTCTTCATAAGAGTTGGGTTGAAACCTCTTGACTTCCAGATTTTTATTTTGTCATATTCAAAGGAAATAGGTAATTCGCCTTTTAGACTGAGAAATAAATGTCTGTAAAAGAATATGTGAGATTGTACAGGTTTAAATTTGGCCCATTTTTAAATTTAATTTGTAAGTGAAGCATATCAATCCAAGCAATACTGAAGATGAACAAATACTTAATTGAAAAACCACAGTATTATTAAACATGATTGGTGAAATATGCCTAGCTATGAAGAATTCTATTTGGGGTCTGGTATGTCCAGAATTTGAATATACAGCAATTTCTTCTCATTAAGTCATGCAACATCTTTAGGGCAACCCTAACTAGGCAACAAAGCAAGCTCCAACAATTTAATGAATGTAAACCCCACTCCCTGTGTCAGCAGACAATGAATTTATGAGTCATATTAAGTAACTGTAAGGAAACAAATGATGCAAAAGAAGGGTACACACGTGATTTATCACAGC
>NW_007733116.1:0-36547 GCF_000696425.1 Galeopterus variegatus | reverse complement strand
ATGACATGAGTAAAGGCTCTCTATAGCTGTGAATAAGAATAATCATCAATATAACTCTTGGAGAAAGTGTTTCACACTTTTAGCACAATGTAGTACAATGTAATTTTATTATTAGAAATTAATTTATTGCTTTTATGGATCTTTATAGGATTTTAAAGGAAATACTCCATAATATCTTTAGCTTTGGGGGAAATCGTTGCTTACATTATGGATAAAACATCACAACAGGAGTATTAGCCCCCAACCTAATAAATAATTGGCAGTTAAACAGGCAGAATGTGACAACCTGAAACCTGTTTGATTTATTTGTGTTTTATGGCTTCAGTTTGAGTTAATGAGAATGAAGTATTCAAATCATCAACTCTCTTTTTTTAGAATAATTAAAATAAAGGAAGTTCTGAAAAAGGAGAAAAATTATTAAATACCAATGTGAGAAGTAGTCAAAAATGACTTCATTATGACCAAAAAGCCTTAAACATAAAACAAAAGGATTAATACATTAGAATTCATTATATTATGATATTCCATTCGTATATGGATTCCATTTTAAAGTGAAAAAACTAGGCACATACAGGATAGAAATATTTTCATAGCAGAAATCTAATAAAAACACCCATACCGAAATATGTAAAGAGCCACTGCTAATCAATAATAAAATATTCCAACCCCAATTAAAAATGAACTAAATACTTGAATGGGCACTTTAAAATAAGGGACACCTAAATGATCTATAATCGTATGTAAAGGTGCTCAATATCGTTCTTCCTTCCTTCCTTCCTTCCTTCTTTCCTTCCTTCCTTCCTTTTTTCCTTCCTTCCTTCCTTCTTTCTCTCTTTCTTTCTTTTTTTTTTTTTTTTTTTTTTTTTTTGGTGGTTGGCTGGTACAGGGATCCTAAGCCAGTAACTTAGCTGTAACCAGCACCACACTCTCTCAAGTGAGCTAACTGGCCAGCTATTTCAGCAAAACCAAATTAAAACAATACTCAGATATCACTACCTACCGAAAAGAATGGTCAAATCAAAGAGCTTGAAAATAATCAATGTGGATGAGGACGTGGAGCAACTGGAACTCTCATACACTACTGGTGGTACTGCATTTTTAACAACTATAAAAACTCATATGACAGCAGTATCCTGAGATTGGCAGGATCTATGGAAGCTAAATACATATTTTTTAATATATAGTTATATATTATATGTAATATATAATATAAATAGATGTGATATGTTAGCAATTCCTGTCCTATGTAAACACAAGGTAAAGGAATGCTTAGATTTCCAAAAAAAGATCTCTAGAAAAAGTCATATAGAAGCTTTATCCATGATAGCAAAACAAAACAAAATAAAACTGCTCAAATATAAATTTACCAAAGCAGAATCATAAATAAATTTAGCTATATTCATTTAACAACTACTTCACAGCAATTAAAACAACAAATCTAATGTTACGTGCAGTAACGAAGATCTATCTCACAGACAGTGGTGCACAGAATAATTTAGGGGGTGAGCATGGGGGTTGCAGATGTGTCAGCATTCTGTGAGTCCATTTATGTAAAGCCCAGGCCAGGCAAACTTAATCTAGGATGTTAATAGTTAGAAAGATGTTTATCTCTAGGCAGTACTACTGACTAGTAAAACCAAGAAAGAGATTTTGGGAATTAGAGTATGCTTGAGCTAGGCGGTCAGTGAATACAAGCAAAATATCATCAATGTGCACAGTTAAGATCTGTGTATTTTAAAATATGCCTTAAAGAACAACTAAAACAAACAAACAAAAAAAGGAAATGAAATTATGGGTCATACAGCAAAAAAGGTATTTGAGCTAATTTATCTTTTAATTTTGTATTGTGCAGATGCATTCATAGAGCTGTCCATGTCTCTGAGAGACATGATTCTTACGTGTAAAGAACTTAGAATGCATTCATCCATTCAACACTTACATACTGAGCTTCTACTGCAGGCTAGTCATTGAACAAAAGTCATTGAACTTTTGCTAACAGGTCCAGTTTAGAAAATTTATCATTTGAAAATGGATTATAAATTCATTGAAAGCTGAACAGTATATTTGAAGTCACACAAATTAATAACATTGGAAAATGTAGGTTATAAAAATATGTTAATACTGTAATATGCCAGCACTGTTACATGTTATTTTTTTCTTTATTTAATCATATTGATTATTCGTTGTCTATAAACCTTCGTAATACCTTCCTTGGGCTGTGAAGATATTACCCTGTAAAAGAACAGAATATTTTCAAATAAAATTCAGTTATATTGACAAAGTTCCTTTAATGGAGTTATTGAACTTTATCTACCTTGCCCCCACCACCCGTAAATATCTGAATGGAGAAATGACGTGAGCTAGATTAATTTTTACCCCGTATTTATGTTGTATGAACAAACCTAACTCTTTCTAATAAGATGACATGTTCTTGAGAATTGAGTTTTAACATTATTTATTCTTAATTTGCCTTCAAGTAGAGCTGAGTTAGCAATTGAGAAATAGGAGACTATTTACGATAAAATAAAATTAAAATGTGAAAGAGAAAAATAAGCGGTAGAATCTAAGAGACGGAACTAATCCCCATAAACTCTGCTATAAAATTAAAGCCGTTTATGGGACTTTCCAGATGCCATTCAAATTTGGAAGTATGTAATGAAAGAGAATCAATGGTGGAGCAGAGCACCAGGATTCAGTTGAACGGCTCTCTGTTCTTCGTCCTGATAGAGTGATGTTCGGCTCTAGGCAATTTATTTAACTGTTCGAGCTTCCTCACCTGTACTGTAGGGGGCAGCACTGTACAATCTTTAATGTTGGGTCTAGCTCTGGCTTCAGTAATTGTCCTTGTATTATTGAATTTCGTCAAATCAAGCAAACAAACAAAAAACTACACTTTATTACTTGAATATGCCATTCAATTTTGGAAAATCAATACATGTTTAGAAGTTTCATATATTTTATTATGTGAAATGGCAACGGCAGAATGTTTGCTTTTTGGTGAGCGGTAATTGACTGAAAATCCATTAAAAAAAACACAAAAACTATTTTGGATGAATGATAATTCCCCTTAGTAGAGCTGCAGTGGAACCTATTTCTTGTTTATATCTGGGTGTTTATTTTCCTTCTACAGTTGCAAAAGACTCTAATGTCACGAGGATGATGATGATAGTAAAAAAAGAAGTGTATTACTGCATGGCACAGGGGAATTGTAATATAATAAACTAACAAAACCAACCAAGTATTTTTCATACTACATATATTTTAATTACCTAATTTGGAATCCTTTTAGTAACTTTTCAGCACAACTATATTCATGAGAATGCCAAGCAAAATGACAAGCAATAGAGAATAGATCAAGAAAGATTATATATAACCAAGAAATTTATTTAAAAATATGCTTTTCTTTCCTAGAAGTGTGGAGAAACATTTTGGTCTGCCACTGTTATTTTCTTACTGCAAAATGGCTTAATAAGCACAACTTTTGAAAGAAGGGACAAAGTATTTATGTATTATGGACTGCAATAATAAATAAAATTGTATGAAATTAATAACATATAAGTTCCTTTTATTTCTTTGCATACATACATACTCCAAGAATGTTGGAGTTTATTTATTGTTGTTGAGTTTAAATCTAAAGATTATCTAATTAAGAGAAGGAAATAAAATGATCAGATATATTTGAGAGTTTACTATTCAGTTCAATCTGAATGTATTGTCTTTTTTATACATCTGTATTTATCTATCTATGAAATAAATATTTACTACACAATAAACTATGTTGATTTTCACATTGGAAGTTGGGTAGTGTTTATACTTACTAACATGAGACTGCTTCAAAAAGTTAATGGAAAAATTTGCACTGTCTTTGAATTCTACTTTTCTGTGATCTTTTTGAAGTAACCTTGCATATAATTGAGCTAAATTAATTAAGTAAAAGCTATCTTTGCTGTGTCAAATTAAGATAACTTATAGAAACCCAGGGGATATAATAGAGACAAACTTGTAAAATTATAAATAGACTAAAAGTCTTAGATGCTATCTTTTTTAACAAACAGATCCAGCATAATCTTGGTTGGCTCAATGATTAAAATCAGGTTAAACGAGTTCTCTTATGGAACCACATATCAGATTTATAAGGAGAAATTTTAACATAAGCTAGAGAATCTAGATTTTCCATGACACGATGGGTGACAGCTGCCTTTTCCATAGCCTCCATAGCCAGAACCACAGCCACAGTCTGCAGAAGCTGACGCATCCACAGCCTTGCCACAGCCTAGGCCACCGAAGTCTTCACAGGGGTAGTCCAGGCCTCTGTAGTGGCTGCCATGTAACTCATTGGGTGAGAAGTGAAAGGTTTGGTTTGCTATTGAAGGTGTCTTTCGTGAGTGTGGATCTCAACATCTGTGCAGACATTTTACACTCCAAGTTATGGGTATGGTAAATCATTCAGACTTACCTCATTTTCATTCCTCAGACAGGATTGCATGAAACAAATATTATTGGCTCTTTTGTTTACCTTCCATCTCAGTAAAACCTTTAAATTAACTTTGTTTCTCAATTAATATTCTAATGATTAAATTGTTTCTATAATGAGAAATATTATTTGCAACTTCAAAGACTATTCTTACGTTAGGACTCACATAAACTCCAGCCCATTTAGGCTTCACAGCATCTCTAGTCTAGTCAAGCAGCTGTATGACAACACCATCAAAATGACACTTCTTTGCTCCTTATGCTTTCTGTATTTTTCCGTGTTCATGACTACACCTTATCATTTGAGGCAAGCAACACCCTAATTTTACTCTTAAATCCATGCTTCACTTAAAACTGTAATCACTTACATGTCATATATTTAGAAATATTGAGATATCAACCATCTTTACTTGACTTCTGTGCAGTTTAAGGCCAACATGGAACTGATCTTATTAGGAGTCATGTTCTGTATAGCTCAGACTTTTTCCTTAACTTTGTATCAAAGACAATACTTAAAAGCTTGATACCTTCTTTAAAAAGGCATTTCCAAGTTTTAGGGAAGAGAGAGAGAGAGAGAGAGACAGAGAGAGATAGACAGAGAGAGACAGAGAGAGAAGGAGGAGGAGGAGGAGGAGAGGGGAAGTAAGACAGGAAGAGAAGGAGGAGAAGAACTAGAACAAGGAAAATAAGAACAACAAGAAGAAACAAAACAAATAAATGTTCCTTGTGCCCTATATTTGAACCTAGTCAAAATAGAGTCCAGTTAAATAAATGTTGATATTCCTTTACAATGATAACCCAAAAAAGGTCAAGAGTGCATCCTAGCTATTTAGTGCTTCTTTTGGCATCCAGAATTATGACACCAGGTCAGAAAGGAATAAATTGACCTATATTACACTTCTTGTGCAGGTGTTGGGGAGAAGAACAAAAGGGTAAATAGTGTAAGTTATGGTGATTTTCCTCAGAGAATAGTCTATTTTTAACACCTAGCTATCTATATTTAATTTATTCACATTTTTAAAACTCATCACCACCAAATGATGAGCATATTAAAGAAATATTTGTGAAGAGTTCACACATAATATCAATATGGCGTTTGATATCCCACAGCCGTATATCTGTATGTTTTATTTTTGAGAATGGCTAGGGACATATCTGAAGTTCTTCTGGGAAGAGATCACCACATAGTTTAGAGATAATTAAGATGATTATAAAACATAAAACATTTCATGCCACTGCTTTATTCTATAATATCAAGTTTGTATTCTGTCAAGCTATATCAATATTCTAGTTATATGCATATTGCCTGATTAACCAAAATGTTAGTGCTGGTCCCACCTCAGACAGGACCAATTCAACAGAAAATGAACTTGCCTGATTTTTGCAACGACTTTCTTAATGCCAAATGAGATAGAAATAAAATGTTCTATTTCAGTTTCTACAATGAAATATACTCTATACTCATACTGCATGGAGGAAGATAAAAATTCCTCAAAATAAAAAGTTTACGAAACTGACAAAGAAGAATGAAAAATCTTAAAGTACCATATCTCTTGAGGAAATTAAATTTGTATTAAAAATAAAAGCAGACTTCTATAAAAGAAAACTAAAGATCTACATTGCTTTCGTGGTGAATTCTAGCGACTATACAAAAAAGAAATAATACTAATTTTGTACAAATTCTTTCTGAAAATAAACTCAATCTACAAATCCAGGAGGCTGTTGCATATAAAAAACTGGAAAACAAAATGCAAAAATATCATTAACAATAGTATCAGAAAATACAAAATACAAATAAATTTAACAAAGGACATACAAAACCTATTCTTTGATAATTCCAAGTAATGCCAGAAGAAATTAATAGACCATTAAAATGAAGGTATATCATGTTTATGTATTTACAACAGACTAAATAGCTGCCAAATTATGTATTTAATAAAAATCAAAATGCCTGTATGATGTAGATATTTACAAAATATTTGAAAATGTGTAAGAAAATCCAAAGGACCTATAATATTGAATGCAGCTTTTAAAAATCTAACAAAGTTGGAGAACTTATATTAACTGACTTCAAGACTTATTATATTACAATAATCAAGAGAGTGCAGTATTAATGTAAGAATACCCAAATAGGTCAATGGAAAAAATTAGAAAGTCTAGAATTAGCCTTTTTTCTACAAAGACTCCAAAGCAAACAAAAGACTTCATCAAATGTTTGTAAAACAACGGACTATTCATATGGAACAAGAATAAAATGAATCTTAATAATTTCTTCATACTATAAACAAAAATTAATTCAAAATGGATTATAAATCTGAGCATAATTGCTGAAATATAAGGCTTTTAGAATTTTTTTAGAGCACTGAGAGCATTTACTGTAAGATAAAACATTGCAAAACAGACTTAAACAATAGCAAATTACAGACAGAGAAAAATATGGGAATAGCGATACATATAGATATAGATACAGCAATAGATGTAGCTATAATATGTAAAGATCTCCTACAGCTCAAATGTTTAAAACATCCCAGAGACTTGGCCATATTGAAAGCAAATATACAAATGTGAAAGAAGCAAATGAAAAGTGTTCAACATCATTACTTATCAAAGTTATCAGGGAAATACAAAATCTCAATTAGATAAGACTATTTACCCACTACAAGGACTAAATGTCATATTTTTTTCTTACTCAGTAGGCTATTATTTAATTTGTGATTTATATAAAATTTCCCATCAGGTTAATTTTAAAATGCTTCTAACATATATTAGTGTAATTTCAATTCAATTTCTAATATAATGCCTATATTGGAATTATGGCCTTATGTTCGTTTCTGAACATAGTAAATCTAAGATTTTGGTACATAGTATAATACTTCAATACATTCCATGAACATTGTTAATTTAAAGTAATCATATAAAAAGATGAAAATAACATTGTGGGAAAGAAAAACAGTCCCCAAAAGCTCTGGCTAGAGGTCAGATTACATCATCTTCACCCTCCAAATAACTCATGAGGCAGCTAGTCAAAAGAAAACAAGCAACAGGGACTGTGTGATAAGATTAGCAGATTCTTTGGTTCAGTGGTTCAATATGAAGCTTCACATGGTTCTTTGATATATATTTTCCTTGAATGATTTAGAATAGTATAAATATAACTAGATTCCAAGTGGCCAAATAAGTTAAAGTGACGATGAAGACTACTTAAAACCAGAATCCAGGGATTTTAGCATCTAAAATCATCACTGTACATTGGAGCTCACCCCAATATAAATTTTGAATAAGAACTTAAAAAATCTATTCATATTTACTGTCTAACAAGCACCTTCAGTGATGACTGATAAGTCTTCTTGGGACTGGAAATCTTAATTGTGTGCCACAGATAAAGAATCGGGATGAAAAATAGCCACTGAGAAAGACTAGCTATCTCTGTTCCTCAAACTTAATCTAGGATATTTGTTTTTCTTTGATTTAATAATAGGAATAAATGGTATCCTCAGGAAGAAAAACAGTTGCCTTCATTTCAAATATCATAAAGTAGGAGAAATTTATTAAGATAAATGACTAAAGTTAAGACCATATTGCAATATCATATTAAACACATTTATTAACATATGATTACAGAGGTATTTCCCAATATAAAATATGTTACAGAAATTTCAGATGAAAAATTAATGTCTTAAGAGTAAAAGGAGAAATAACTGTTGTGGTAAAATATTGAATATTTATAGAATAAGTCCAAATTGCGATTGAAGAGCTACACACATATAGACAGCTCTTAAATCTTATGCCAACAACCTTTGTAAAGCTTACAATTCGTCTTCCCTGCCCGCTATGCACTGGGATATATTTAATAGAAAGAAACACTTGAAAAGTTGGATTTTGTTATTGAATCATTTTCCTACAAATCTTAGGTCCCAAACCTTAGTAGAAACTAGAGGTCCAGTATTTTTTATAACAAATGGGGTGGCGGCATTTTTATTCATAACCCCCATAACCAGAGTTATATCTATACCCTATTCTGCAGAAGTTGCCACATCCACAGACACAGCCATAGTGCTGGCCACCAAAGTCACTGAAGCCACAGTTCAGGCCTCCAAAGTAGATGGCAGAATAGCTCATAGGGTCAAGTTGAGGTTTGATGTTGAAAGACATTTAAACATCTTCAGTGATACATGTGACAAGTCTTAAGCACTCTCCTTAATGGCACATAAACTTTATGCCAAATAATATGCATTAAAAAATTTCAGTAATTTGTTTTCTCTTTATGTAAGGAGGATCCTCACATGTATTACAACTGGGTTTGTTTGGTGGATCAATAAATATTTCCCAATTAATGTTCTTGGTTTTAGTTCTGTTTACGACATGTTCATCTTGAATACAGTTCTTCATATTTATCATGTATTTGAGGGCTTCATGATATCATGCTTTTGAATAATTTTAATTTTTGATGGAATACCTTAAAAAATCTCAAAAAGCATATGGCAAGAATACCAAGCTGCTGGTAATCCTGAATTTACATATTGGGAAGATTTTGTGCTCACCTCATGAAGTGTATTATCATTTTGCTTTTGTAAAACAAATTCCCTTTTTTATTTCAATACTCATTTCAATATCATGTGTCTCTCACTTTAGTCTATCATTGATTATTTTATGTTTTATTGTACGCTTTTGAGGACAACTCAGCCTCTACTACTTATCTATAAGTGCCAGATATGTAGAGCTGGTAGAGTCTGTATTGGATTTATCTTTTATCCATAGAATCCATGTAAAGTATGTATTTAATAAGACTTGATGAGTGAATGAATGCACCTTCATTTGATTTGATTATATACACAAGTCTACATAATCTTAGCAGTGTGCTTGGCACTCTTAGAGGCAATAGGGTTCTGCTTTTCACGTAGAAGTTCACTAAGGTCTCACTATGGAAAAGCCAAACTTCCTTTCTCTGGCATCCAAACTCAAGAGCTGCTTTTCTCTTATGTACTTTATAAGGTTTTAACTTAACAGGGAAGAATGTTTCCCTTATTTTTTAATTTTTTTTTACTAAATCTAATAAGAAGGCACGCCAAAATGGAATTTTTTGTAGTGCCACAATTTTCCCAGTTGCCCTATTTCACACTGGGGTTTAAAAAAAAGTGTCACCTAAAACCTTAAGTACATTTGTAAAAGAGAATTAATATCAGTATTACTTATATTCCAAAGATGTAAAATGCTTAGCACTCTTAATCTGTAGTTCTTTTAAAAAATTAAGTATCCGTGGAAGATTGGTTCCAGGACCGATGTGAATACTAACATCCATGGATGTCCAAGTTTCTTACATAAAATGTCATAGTATTTGCATATAGTCTGCACATGTCCTGCTGTATACTTTAAATCATCTCTAGATTACTTAAAATACCTAGCATAATGTAAATGCTATGTAATTAGTTGTTGCTCTATTTTATTATTTGTATTTCTTATTATTCTATAGGGTTTTTTTGTTGTTGTTGTTTTTGCAAATATTGTCCATCCACAGTTGGTTGAATCTGCAGTTGTTCAACCCACTAATACAGAGGCCAGCTGTACTATCAAATAAGTAAAGTTAAAATATTCCTTAGAATATCTTGCCTCAGTCATTTGAAAGAGTTATAGCCAAGGACATAATTCTGTGGGGATTAAAGCCCATCCCAAATGGGAAATGTATTTTCCCAAATGCACATGTTTTTATTTTTAATCAGTAGGAAGAGAGGATAATTGGTGACATCACAAAAATCCTTATTGAAAAATCATTACAGAAATGAAAATGATAGCTACATATTAGTAATTTAATGGTTCAGCAATAACTCCCAGTTTCAACTATAGAATCCACAGTCTCGCTGTTCATTCATGGCACTCCAGCTGTTGACACTTAGTTCTTGTGGAATTTCTTACCAGGGTTATGAAGACTTTCTATAGAATCCAAGAAGAACTTATTAAACAAACTCTTTTGGAGTAATGAATCTAGAAGTTTTTGGTTCTAAAGCCCAGAAGATAAACAGATTTTGTAGTAGAAATCAAATTTACATCTCCCAAAGCTGGACCCACAGCCAAGACCTCCATATCTACAGCCAAAGCCTGGGATGCTTCCACAACCACAGCCAGAATCAGAGTCCAGATCACTCTAGTCAAAGCCCAGGATTTCATAGTAGCTCACAATGTCAGGATTTGGTTGAATGTTCTCTTATTTCCTCTCCATGTGAACTAACACCTGCAGAGAGGCTTTTATATTCCCTCAGTGGTAATTTGGCAAACCATGCTGATTTACGTCAAGTTTATTCAAACCCAAGACTGTTCTACTATACAAATCCAATTAAACTATTTTTTTGTCTTAATTAGAAGAAAACCAATTAGGAGCCTTAAATTTTTCATTTGATTTTCTTGTCTAGCTTTCTTTCTGCAAAACCTATTGTGGCCATAATGAGAAGCGTTGATGGACTCTGCAAAGCTAACCATGCCTTAATCCTTCAAGTCAACTCTATGCCAGGTTTTGAGGCATCTGGTAACCTCCGATTACATCACCTGAGATATGTCTTGCAATTATGTCTATTTTCTTGCCCACTTATTTTTCATCAAATCAAATAATCAAATTCTGTATCTTTAATGTTCAAGACACTTCTTAGATCCATTAGTAATTAAAGTTGGAATACTATATAAAATTGCAATTCATTTAACACAAGAGGACAATTGTTTAGTAACAAATATGTTTCTTAAAAAGTTTTACATCATCCAAATTTTGTAAAATATCTCAATTTACATTTTAACATTACTTCCTGGATCATATCTTAATATTTTGGTATAAGTATTTTAGAGGTTGGAATTTCGAGCTTCAAATTCTAGTAGGCAATCAACAGAAACAGTATTTTATGTTTATGATGTATTCAGGTAAGAAAAAAATAGCATGAAATAGCACATTTTCATATTCTCTGTCAACACTATTTCATTTTCTTATATCAAAAAGCAATACAAAATAAAAAATAATAAAAAGTAAATACAGTGTTTCTACCTACATCTTTGTTTACATTTACAGGGCCAAAACAATTTTATAATTTTATTATGTCTTATTTGGTTATTAAAGTGAAAATTGGAATTTCATTATTTTATTTATAGCTCATTTATGAAAATATATCCCTTCTTTCCTTCCTTTTTCCTTCTTCCTACCATTTCTCTCAACCTCATTTTAATGCCATATATATATAAACAATTAAAGGTGAATAATACCTAGTGCTTACTATTATAGAGCTTACTATTATAAAAAATAAATAGAAAACAAAGTATGTTATTACTCACTATTGTCGTAGTTGTGGTAGAGTCTAAAATCTTAAATTTTAGAAAATTATATCTAAGTATTTAAGAAATCTAAAGATGGAAACAGCTAGGATGTCCGGCTTTCCTGGTATTCCTAGGACTGTGCCAGTTTGAGCTCTAAATATATCAAGTGTTGGGAAAACACCCGGTTCTGAGTAAGCTGGTCACCCTATAAGTAACTAATATCTGAGAAGATCGAACCAGGGAATTTCCTGTATACATGATTACACATGCATTAGATCTTTCAGGATGAGTAAATAAAAATTTAACAAATTAAAAGAAAAAGAAAAATAATTTTTCATACTAAAGGAAGTTTAAGTGGAATGCTTGGAGCCACAATAGCATGTGGAATAGAGTTAAATGATGCAGGAATAAAAAGTATGTGGGGAACTGGTATGAAGCAAAAAAAAAAAGAAGAAGAAGAATCTACATTTCTAAAAACCTTATAAAATCATCCTTTAGTATCTTCAGGGGATTGGTTCTAGGACTCTTCCCCCCACCCCCGCAACACACACACCACACCCTCCTCTGCTAAAATCCGTTGATATTCAAGTACCTTATATAAAATAGAGTAATATTTTGCGTATGCCCTAAGCACATCTTCCATATACTTTAAATCATTTCTAGATTACATATAATACCGAATACAATGTAAATGTTAAGTAAGTAGTTGTCATTTTGTATTTGTTTTATTTGTATTATTTTTTATTGTTATGTTTTTATTTTTATTTATTTATTTATTTATTTTTCCAATATCTCACATCCATCTATGGTTGGTTGAAACCACAGATACAGAATCTGCCGATAAGAAGGGCTTATTGTATACCCATTAAATATTTATTTTATTTGTTTTATTTTATTTTATCTTCTAGGCCTATATCAAACTACAGCCAGTGAGCCAAATCCTGCCAGACTGCATAATTGTAAATAAGATCTTACTGAAACACAAGCATATTCTTCATGTGCATATTGTCTATGATGACTGCTTTCCTACTACAAGAACAGAGTTGAGTAATTGTGTCAGAGAATATTTGCCCAGAAAGCTTAAAATACTTACTGTCTGGCTCTTTATAGGAAAAAGGTTGACAACAAACTCCTGTTCTAGGTAATAAGAAATCCCACAGAGGTATCCAAGAAGAGAAGTGACTTGATTGATCTTATCCAGTCTTTTTATTTGAGTAAGAGACTTCTGATATCACAGGGAGTCTATTTAGGAGATAAGCAGAGTATATGTTACTTGGCTTTTTAATTCCTTGAGTGAGAATCATCCTGGCTATAACTTATCTCCTCAAAACTACTTTTCCATTTTCTAACTTATTCCATACCCTTGTGAAATGCATGAAAGTGATATCAGATTTGGTGAGTAATGGAAGAAATAAGTCTCCTTGAGATACTAGAATAGATTGAACAATGTTTATTTACTTGTTTAGGCCTAGGAGAAATGGAGGTATTTAACAATATACCCAAGTCTATAATTTAGAACCAACGTGAATAGGGAGAACTCATTTGAAACAAAGACAATTTGGGAGGAAAGTATCTGAAAGCTTTTATCAGTGTTAATTGCTGTGGGGGAAAAAAAAGTATGTGAGTATCTAAAAGCAGTGTGGCATTTGTTTCATCCCCTAAAGGGAGGACAGCTGAGTCAACCTGTACACAGTAACCCAATATGAATTTCTACACTCCTTTAAGCGTGACTTGAGAAAGAACTGATTTTGCATGTTTCATCCCCTAAAGGGAGGACAGCTGAGTCAACCTGTACATAGTAACCCAATATGAATTTCTACACTCCTTTAAGCGTGACTTGAGAAAGAACTGATTTTGCAGACAGAATTTGGAAACAAATTTTCAGCAAACAGGAAAGATAACAGGATTTATCACACATCGGAAATATTTTCACTTGATGTTTAATAGGGCAATCTCCCTATTTTAACTCACACTGAACACATAAATGAGAATAATCATAAAATATTCCCTTCAAAATGGAAAACTTTCTTTGAATCTGTTAAGAATGGGAAATAAATCAGAGACCATTTGATTCTATAATCATTTCTAGTATAAATATAGTAATCATATGAATTGAATCTTTTAGGACAGCACAAAGAACAAAATTATAATATGTGTACTCCATTTGTGATTTGATTGTAGTAAAAAATATGGTCACATAAATAATTTTATTAGGAAAATCCTATAGAAAACACAGGGTGAAAAAGCGAAAGTCCCTTTCTTTCAGTTTATTATGACTTAATAAGTAGGGGATAGGAATAAAACCAAGTCCAATGGAAGAGAACTATAATAAGTCTTCTTGAAAAAGGCCAGAATACTTCAGTGGATCCAAATAGAAGAAAATAACTATTTCAATCAATGTGGATAGGAAGACTCATAAAAGTGTTTATTGAGGGTAATAGAAATACACAATATACAAAAGTCAATTGCTTTTCTATATACACATGTATATAAGAAATACAAATATTTACAATATTCATATTTAAAACACAAATATTTGTATATTGTACTTGTGTCCTGCCACCTTGCTATACTCAGTCTCCAGAATTTCTTCTGTAGATTATTTCAGATTAGATATATGGACAGTCAGGTAATCTATGACTAAAGAAAGGTGTATATTTTCCTATCTGATCTGTATAATTTATTGCAGTAGCTAGGACTTTCAATATGATGTTGAATACGAATGATGTGAGTGGACATCCCTGCCTTTTCACAATATTGGGGGCAAAGTATCTAGGTTCTCCTGATTAATTAGCTGCAGATTTTTAAAACTCTTACTTATGAAGTTGAGAAACTTCTCCTCTTTTCCTACTTTGAAGGGAATTTTTAACATAATAAGGAATTGGATGTCTAAATGCTTATCCTGCACATATTGATATAATCATGTAATATGGTGGATTAAATAAATTTTCAAATGTTGAATCAGCATTGCTTACCTAGAATGAATACAACCTGGTCATAAATTTTTTTACATAGATTGTTGGATTAAATTTCCTGGCATTTGGTTGAAGATTTTTGCAACAAATTTCTTCAGATATATTGTTCTGTAATTTTTTTTTCTATCATGTCTTTGCCTGATTTTGATGATAAAATAATATTGTCCCAATAGAATGAATTAGCAAGTGTTCTCCTTACTTCTACTTTCTGGAAATGATTATGAATCATTGGCATAATTTTTTCATTAAATTCTTGTTAGAATTTTTCAGTGAAATTGGAGAGAGACTGGGCCAGGTGCTTATTTATTTATTTATTTATTTAAAGGTTTTCAATTATTATTTAATTACTTTAATCAATATAGGGCTATTTAGATGATCTCTTCTTATGTGAGTTTTGATAGTTTGTATCTTAAAGGAATTTATCCATTTTATCTAAGTTGCTAAATTTATGGGTATAGAGTTGTTTTTAGATTCCTTCTTTTTCTTTTAATTTGTGATCAGTGGTCATGACCCCTATTTTATTTCTAATATTAGCAGTTTGTGTCTAAACAATTTTTTCTTGTTGAGCCTGACCAGAGGTCTATTAATTATTGATCTTTTTAAAGAACTATCTTTTGGATTTGCTGATTTTCCCTTTTGTTTCATTGTTTTCCAGATTATCAGTATCTTTTCTAATGTTATGCTATATTTTCTTTTGCTTGCTTTGGGCTTAAATTCTTCTTTCTCTAGTTTCTTAAGGTAGAAGTAACATTTAATGCTACCAATTTTGCTGTAAGTACTACTTTTGCTGCACCCTGAACATTTCAACAAGTTGTATTTTCTGTCTTATTTATAGTTCAATATATTTTTTCAACATCTCCTGCAACATGTTATTAAATTTATGTGTTATTTAGAAGTGTTTTGTTTACTTTTTAAGTGTTTGAGGATTTTCTAACTATCTTTCTTTTATTGATTTCTAGTTTATTTCCATTGTTGGCTGAGAAAATACTTTGTATAACTTCTATTCTTGTAAATTTGTTAAGATGTATTTTATGGCCTAGGATGTGGGCTATCTTGATGAATGTTCCAGCAAGCTTTAAAAATGTATTCTGCTCTTGTCAGATAAAACGTTTTATAAATATGGATTATATCAAATTGATTATGTATACTCATCATGTCATCTGCATGCTTACTGATTTTCAGCTTGTCTGATCAGTAAATTATTGACAGAAGGGTGTTGAAGTCTGCAGCTATAATATCAGATTTGTTTATTTGTTTATTTCTCCTTTCAATTACATCAATTTTAGCTTCACACATCAGTATAAGGATTTATGTTAATCTGGCCAGTAGGTTGGGGTTTTTAATGTCTCCTATATCTATATCTACAGATTCCAGAGCCTTCAAGTTCTTCTAGTATGTTTTTCTTTCTTTCTTTCTTTCTCTCTCTCTTTTTTTACTTTTTTTTTTCTATTTTTGGTCTTTCCTCTTCACTTTTATCTTCCCTATCTACACCTCTTCACTTTCTTTCTCTCTCTCTTTTTTTACTTTTTTTTTTTTTTCTATTTTTGGTCTTTCCTCTTCACTTTTATCTTCCCTATCTACACCTCTTCAGAGAAGGCTTGTGTTTTGCAACTTTTTCAGCTTGGATCCTCTTCAAATTATTATAGTGAAGTCCTGTTGGTTTGGTGATAAGATATCCAAAAAGGGGCTAGTCTATAATCTTCTGATTATATATCCTTTTTTAACAGGGACTCTGTATTACTGATGTGACCTGCACAATTTTCTTTCCAGTTTTATATATATATATATAATCCCCCCTTTCTTCCTACTCTCTTCCTTGACTGCAGCAATCTTTATCTGTTTCCTTGATGCCCTGACCCTGCTGTCTATGCCCCTCTCCTCTACTTTATGTGAGTGACAAGAAGGCTGCAGAAGGCTGGGGTGGGGAGAAATTCCCTTCTCGCAGCTGGGCTAAAGTTTCAGAGTTGCACTCTGGCAGAGATTTTTGTTATATGTCTTTTCTCTTGAATAGTAGGCCTTTCTCTTTTCTTTCTTTCTTTCTTTTTTTTTTTTTTTTAATCCAGAAGATGCTGAGTGGTTATTCTTCCTCTACCTCTTTCAGAATCAGAAGGAACCAATCTTTCTTGTATCTTCAGAGTAAAAACCTGGTGCAGTCCTTAGAGGGAAAACCAGGAAAATATGGCAGTCTTCTTCACACTTTTTTCTCTAGTAGCTTCTCAATCTTATGCTCGTCTATACTCAGCCTCTAAAATTTCACATCTGCACAAAAATACCATTTAAGTGTTTTTACCAGTTTATGATTGTAGAAGCTTCCATTGCAGGTAAATGGATTTTGTTAGCTGTATCTTTCTGGATGTGTGCCTTTCTAGGTTTGGGGTAGTATTTGCTTAATGGCCTTAGTTCTCTGATGCATCCAAGAAAATTAGCTAAGTTTTTGTTTGCTCTGATTTTTCTTATTATAAGGGCAGTAGTGTTAACTTCCAAGTTCTTTCTATGCCTGAGCTGAAATTGGAAGTTTTATACATGGCAATTTAAGATAGGCCAAGGACATTTTCTGATAAACTCATCTAATGGTGATCTGACATCTGACTCTTTAGGGGAATTAAACTACTTGTACAATAGATTTGGGTCTGGCATTTTCCAACCATAAAACTGAGAAAGTGTTATGTTGTTCCTTCCATTAGAACAGAATACTGCAAAGATTATTGTTTATTGCCCATTTACAAATGAACATTTTTTGTCTAACTTATGTATTTCAACATTTCTTTTATTTATTAATAATGCTCATTATTAATATCCTTATTATATATTATATATCATTATTTATATCCTTATTATATATTATTAATATCCCTGTTTCTCATATCTTCTCCTGTACCAGGATTGTCAGCCTTCTGGTTTACTACTCAATGCATTAAATAACATTTCACACATACTACAGTTTGTAATTAGAATTATATTTTTAGGGGCCGGCCCGGTGGCGCACTGGAGAGTGCGCCGCTTGGGAGCGCAGTGGCGCTCCCGCCAAGGGTTTGGATCCCATGTGGAGACCGGTTCCCGCTCACTGGCTGAGCGCGGTACGGGCGCAACACTGAGGGTTGCGATCCTGTTGCCGGTCCCCGGTACGGGCGTGGCACTGAGGGTTGCAATCCCGTTACTGGTCAGTAAAAAAGACAAAAAAGAAAAAAAAAAGAATTATATTTTTAACCTTCATGGAAGTATGCATTGACGGTGCCTTGGTGTCAGATTATGGAAAGTTTTATAGTATCATTCCAAAGAATTTAAATTTTATGATGCAGTTGTTGATTAGGCAAGTTATACTATAGCACAAGTATATAGAATAATTTGCATTGCTCGTGCATGGATATATTTCTCATCCTCTAATATTATTCATTCCCTTCTTCCTTCTTATTTGCCAAGGATGAACTACATCTTTCAATATTTAACTGAGGCTTCTCATCTTCTATAAAGAGTTTTGACCCAATCAAATTAAGTGTAAGAACTTTCATATTAAAACTGACTATTCTGCTATGTCTTTTCTATCCTCAAAAATGGTATAATATATGATAACCCTCAATAGAATGAATTTTAGTGTGTTCATCTTGTGTTCTTAGTAGCTTCTACTGTTTCTAGAAAGCTGTACCAAAAAAGTAATAAATATCTACTAAATCAATTGGAATACAAAAATGACTGAAATATGGTCCTGCTTCAACACAGTTCCCTCTAAAGGGAGAAATAAATGAAGTATAAAATTTATTTTAGTAGATGGCAGCATATTGTTTATAATAACAGAAGTTTAAATAAAAATATGCAAGTGTAAAGAAGAAGGTGTCACTTATAATAAATAAAAGGCTTAATTAGAGTCTACTGAGGAAGCTGAATTTGACCTATATTTTGAGATGTATAAGAAATCAGTAGCACTGAAAAGAATAAAAGATATTCAAGAGAAAGAAAACAGTGATGAAGAAGTACTGATACACTCATGGAATGTATATGAAGAACAAGAATATATTTTTTCAAGTTAATTTTAATTAACTTTTAAGGCCTAATAGTTCCAGAAGACAATGATAAAGAGTGATTTAAAATACGAAAACAAATTTTAATTAAAACTTTAAAAATTGCATTTTAATTCAAAGCACATTACAGGCAAAAATTTCACTTAAAAGAATTAATAAAAATGAAACATTTTTTGCCACGTGAGCTAAAGACTTCTGTTTATTAATCAACAGAGACTATACCCTGGAGACCCCATGTTTAAGAGAAGTTAGACAAGGCTGGCATTGGCAGAACATTTTTCCAATAGTGCCATGTATGAGGATTTTTGAGGCATGAGCTTCTGCTACGACAAGTTGCACTAGAATTTACTCAGGAGCACACATTCTTCATCATTAGGCTTGCTGGTGACAAAGACTCATTCTTGACAAAACTTTAATTAAGCTTCCCTGAGCTCTCTTCTGCACTGCAACTCTCAGCCCCACCTAAATGGCTTCCTGAGAAAGCTCAGTGCTGCCAAATAGATGTACTCTTTGTTTTAGCCAAAACCTGATTGTGGGCCTCTAATCTCCCTTTCCTTAGAAGCATTTATTTTAAAAAATTACAGCTGTAATCCCCTTCTTTGTCCCATTGAGATTTACCTTATACAAACTGAACTGTCTCCTCAAGGACCTTGGAGAAATGCAAACCTTCAGGGAGGTAGTTTCTACTTTCTTACTTCCCAGTCTCTGTGGGAGGATAAGGTCCTAACTTTCATGGTGCCTTGCTACAATTTCCAAAACTGTGTCACGTCCTGAAGATATGGGAAGTTTGTTTTTCCTCCAAGTAAGTGCCAATGAACAAACCCAAATGGACTAATCTCATTGTCCACCTACCCCCAGCTTTTTGTAATTTTTCACTTCCCTGAATCTGCCTGAGGCCCCCATCTCATCTCCCCTTGCTACTCCCTCATTCTTTCTCTAAAAGGCTTAGTCACCTCTGCCCAGATCAGAATTGAGCTCAGTTCTACGAAGTCTCTTTCCCCTACTGTAGCAGTACTAAATAAGATCCGTCCTACTACTTTTAATCAGAGTTCAGCTTTGTTTCTATTTGACACTGGATGCCAAATAACTACCTACAAGTCAAAAAAGATAAATAAAATATAAAACTTATGATGCAGAGGAACATGAAAGTAGAGTTAACACATGATGTTTTTCAGCTTCTGAGGTCCTAGGAGATTAGCAATTTTTTCAGTACAACCCAAATGACCACTCTCTCCCATACATAGAGGGAAGGTAGTAGCCACAGCCATAACCATCACAACCACCGAGTTCATAGCTGGAGTCATATCAATAGCCAAAATCACCAAAACTAAACCTAAGTCGACTGTAATAGTTGACATAGTAACTCAACATGTCAGTCGTTGAATGTTTGGTTTGATAGTGAAGTAAATGTCCTGAGAATGAAGATCACAAAGAAACCAGTAGTTTTTGTACATTCACAGTGAAAGATGTGACAAATCATGATGCATGAGTTTCATTTGCATTGAAAATAAATCTCTGATGAAAAACAGTACCATCAGGCCACACCTTTTTTACTTAAGGGTAGCTTCAAACATGCATAAAGTCATTTTTTTTTCCTTTGGATTTACTTGATTGTTGTGTCTAAGATTCAGTCTTTGTATGGAGAAATAAGCTTTATGTTCAAAGCTAATGACTACATGTATTTTACATTTAAAATGCAATAATCAAATTCCTTGGATTAGGTAGCTTATCCCTGAAACTGCCCGAAAGTTTTGTTTAGTTAAATGATATTTCTTTCACTTTGCCTATGACAGGATTTCAATGTGTGCCAAATATCATGTTTTTCTTTAAATCAAGAAACAAACACACAAATTATAAAAGTATCATGCATAATTGTGTAATTTTGAAGCAGGAGACAAAATGTTTTCAGAGAAAACAACAAATATTTGGCCATCCTTTTGTATGCCTATTCTGCATAACATTCTAACTAGCTACATATTATAAAAGTTAAATTTTATTAGGTTATATTCAAGTCCCGTTTAAACATATCCTTTCTTTCTCTCCAGTACTACTTTATATAAAGCATTCATCCTGTTCAGAAGGATCATTGAACTGTCTTTAAAACTTCAATTTGAACTTATATTCCAAGCTTGCCCTTACGCCTTTCTACTAAGTGTTCTTACATACACCTATGGAATGTAGTCTTCTCCTTATAGTCTCTTTTAAATATTCCAGGCCACAATCATATATCAAACTACTCTTTCTGTGTTACTGAGTCTTGATTACATAAAAGATAATTTGCCATTCTTTTATATAGGAAGATAATAGGTAAGAAAGAAGTTAATAATCACCTCATGGTCCTACTCTTTCATTATAGATACAAGATGTATATATTTGTCTCTGTGTTTTCTGTGTGTGTATGTGATTGTGTGCAGGTGCAAAGCTAAATATATGGAAGAACAAAATAAGAAGTTAAAATGACTTTAGAAGATTTTTAGAGGAGGAAAAGCTATAGTGGGCTGGACTGTCCTGTAAAAAAAATTCTGGAGAGGATACAAATTATGGATGCATCACAAACAAGAAGAATTCAACAGAGAAGAGTGGAGAAGACTCCATCAAGAGGAAATTGTTTTAACTAGTAATAATTCCAATTGTCTCAGTCATCATCTTGAAGGAAATTCTAAATCACCTGTGTAACTGACATGCGGCTGACCACAGACCCATGAATGAGACAAGCTAACGCAGTATAACTGCTCGTCTCACCTGGAACCCCCTAAACAATACTAGATCTTGTTGCTTTAAGCCTCTAAATTTTGGAGTGACTTATTATGCAGCGTTATTACAGCAATAGCTATTAGATACGTTATAACAAATTGGTAGTAGCTGCGTGGTTCATCAGAGACAAATAGAAACATTACAAAGCTATTTTTTTGTCATTTTAAAGACAATGTTTTAAGCCAATATTGATTAACTTTAGGCAAAAAGTTAAACAGCATAGCACTCTAATCATCATCACTGCTTTCATTTAAAATACATAAGCTCTTCGTAAATGTTTTAAATGCTGAATTGCATTGGCTACGCCATTTATTGTCTGTAATCATCTTGGAAAGAATGGTATTTGGAAAAAATATATATATATATTGAATAAAAATAACAATTAACAGTAAAAACCATCAAAAGGCAACTTAAAATAATCAGAAACTCTCCAGCAAAAAAAAAATGTCAGTGTCAAACTCACTACTTCAATGTGGTTTTAATTTCTAGTCTAAAACATTATCTTAGGAAATGTAAATATATTAACAATGATTGCATGGAATCTTAAATTTTAAAAAAAATTCTGTAGATTTTTTTTACTTCAAAATCTAATGAAGAGTATCAATACAAATTGTCTAAATAACTTCATTATATTTTTACTGAAACCTTCTTCTACTTCTAACTGCTTTACTATTACTGCATCAAGCCTTGGATTCATCTTGCGTTTCTTGTCCTCATTACTTAATATTAGCAGTTCTTGTCTATTCTAAAATATGGCTCTTTATACCCCAATATTTATATACTGCAGTAACTAAACCAAGGCACAGAGGAAGAGTAGGGCTCTTGTTTCAAAATTCCAGGAAAATAGCTACAACTTTTATTTTTCAGTCAAACTTTATAAAACATTTTTTTGTTCTTTACCGTTGTTCTCAAAATCTCCAAGTAGGGCTGGCCCTGTGGCGCACTCGGGTGAGTGCAGCGCTTGGGAGCACAGTGGCGCTCCCGCCGCGGTTTCGGATCCTATATAATGATGGCCGGTGCTCTCACTGGCTGAGCGCAGTGTGGGCGACACCAAGCCAAGGGTTGTGATCCCCTTACTGGTCACACACACACACAAAAATCTCCAAGTAAACCTACTGGGGGAAACTTACTTTTCATTGGAATCTCTTTGAAAGCTGCATTCAGTCCAATAATCCTATATTGAATGTTGAGTTTTAGTTTTCATTCATTTTTTCCATCAATACAATAATGTATAATGCATCCTTTCCCATCTTCATAAACAATGCCTGCACCGCTGGACTCATTTGTCATGCATTTGATCAACTAGTTCAAGTCCCAACCTTTGTACAAGGTTGAGGTGAAATATCATCTCATCTGTAATTATGTGAGTTCTGTTCTATCAATTTTTCCATGTTCTTGAAGTCCTGTAGTGCATATTTTCCATAGTAGAAATTTTAACTTTTGTGTAGTTTCGTATGCTTTTGGTATGGAAAATTACAGAAGTAGATCACATGGTATAATGATCCCTTACATGAATGTCACTCATTTTTAGCTATAATCAATTCATTGCCAATTATTTTGTTATAGTCACACCTTGTTTTTATAATTTGGAAAATAATCGAGACATTGTATCATTTTATCCAAAGATCTTTTGATGTGATGTGAGAACATATAATATGCAAACCATAAAGACATATTAAAATAATAAAAACAATTATAGTTGTATTTTTATCTTTCCTATTTATCAGTAAAACAGGCTGCATTTGGTAGGGTCACTTGTTAAATTTACGACAGTACTGCATAAATACTTGCTACTGAATTGGTTAAAAAGCTTAAATTCTCCATGAGATCAGTGAGTATCACTCCTACAGTCATACCTAATTTCTATAAATTATCAAAAGGAATCACCACTGATACTACATTTTTCTCTGTGAATACATTGTTAAATTACTTGTGGGAATTAATTGAAATACATGAAAATACAAGAGGCCACACAATTAAGTGAGTAGTAAGTCAGGGATAACATCCTGTGAGATTCAGGGATAAAAAGAGAGATATAAGGAAACCAAACATGAGGCCTATCCCTCCCCTACGCCCACGCCCCACCCATGCTGTCTCACCCCCATCTCTAGTATTCTGTAAGTTCAAGGAATTGTTCAGGTCTGTTTGTTCGTTCGTTCTTAACACCCAGTTATAAGCGATAACATATGGTATTTCTCTTTCCTTGTCTGGCTTATTACTCCCTCAATGTGGGTGTGATAAACCACAACACAAGAGCTTTGCTGTCTTTGAGAATGCATCCTTAATAATTTCTGGGGCTCTGGGGTGACAATAGCTAATAATATTGTATTGTGTATTTCAAGATAGCCAGAAAATAGGATCTTGAATGTTATAATCACAAAGAAATGATAACTGTTTAGTTGACAGATATGTTAACTATCCTGACTGGATCATTACACAAAATGTGCATGTATTGAACCAACCAACTGTATTCCATTAGCATGTACAATGAAAAAATAAGTAAAAAACAAAATGTTACAGACATAACTTGGTATATCACAATTGAACATTAAGAAAAAAAAATGCATCTTGAAATTAAACACAGTACTATTAAGCCATAACTTCCTTATTAAGAATAGTTCCAAAGATGCATGAAGGCATTTTTTCCTTTAAATGTAGTTTAATATTCATTCCTCAGAACCAATCCTTGTATTAAATAATTATTTTCATGTCTTCAAAGCTTCTTTTCACATATTTCTACATCTACGTCTTAGGAATCAGGCTTCAGATTTTTACCATTGTCAATAATGTCTCCATTTTGCCTCAGACAGGGTTTTCTCAAAGAAGATGTCTCCCTTCTATTTATAAATAAATAAAATAGTGTAAAAATTATTAAATAATTATAAATGACTGAATTAATTGAAGACCATCGGTGTACATATTTTTCAGAAAAAACATACAGACAAATATGTGACTTTTCTGTCTTGTTTGCATATTAGTGTGATAACCTTCTAAGAACATTTGTAAAGACAATATTCAAGTCTTGTCATTAAGCAATCCAAGCCCACTACAACGTACATTAGACAATTGCTCTATTTAGGTGAGGCCTCTCAAATTTTGCTTGGGCATTCACACTGTGAGCTTCTTTTTTCTTTCTCATTCTGAAATACCTCCTTCCTCTTCTTCTTAGAGGTTCCTTTGACCATTCTAGTCTTCACATATCATTAAAATGCTACTATTCATTTAAAATACTGCACTGGGCATTCACACTGTGAGCTTCTTTTTTCTTTCTCATTCTGAAATACCTCCTTCCTCTTCTCCTTAGAGGTTCCTTTGACCATTCTAGTCTTCACATATCATTAAAATGCTACTATTCATTTAAACTGACACTGCTTTTTGCAGAATTACTTTTTTTTTTCCTCATTGTTTAAGTGGTCGTTTGAGCTTGTTCAATAACATTTTGAGGGAACGGACCTCATCTTTATATTTCTGAGGCATAATGCAATACTTTGTAGAAGTAAAATACACATTTGTTGAATTTTTTAACTTCTCAATTCCTGAAATACCAACTTAAATTTTTATAAGCTGCTTGTTTTACAGAGAGAGATTTATATAAAGAAAGCTTTATATTTAAAATTGCTAAAATGGAAAATCACAATTAAGACTAATACAGTCATTAAAAGTATTCATATTAATTTTATCATGTGTGAAGATCTATAAAGGACCTTTGGATAGGGTGATGATAGATGATAAATATACAAATGAGCACTCTAGGGACTACATCCTACAACTTAATTGCACTCACAAATGCGTGGATGTCTCTTTATGTGGTATATATGTGCATGTGGTATTTGATGCATGTGAACAAATTTGTGTGTGGGTGTGTGTGTGTGTGTTTCATACTCGAGTACTTCTAAAAGTTTATGGGAAAATAGAATTAAAAGATAACACAAATCTTTCTGTAAACTTTTTGAAGTATGTATGAATAACGCAAGGCAGAATATGGAAAAGTAAAATGATGGGTAGTAGCACTGATTTCCAGATTTATTTGGAGGAATTTACTATTATAGTAACTGCAATGTCTTGCAAAAGAATTTGGGAGAAGGTTACTCCAGAAGGAGACATAGAAATTGTATAAAGTAAAAGGAGAGTAGGAAGCTCTAGAAAGGAACAAGAGTTTTATTTTATGATCAGAGACAAAGGTAAGCAAGGTGTGTCTCCAAAGAGCAGAACATTATATTTGGGGCATAGAGTTAAAGTAAAGAATAATTGATGGTTGGGAAGTATATTGGCTTAAGATCAGTGTGGGCCATGCATTACATTTTATAGTTTGTTTAGGGCAGTGACATTAGAGAGGTGATGTTTTAGGAATACATATTTTCTGTGCAGTGTGGTTTGTATGGTAAATCCTTGAGAACAGGGAGCATCTGGAAGGCTTTTACAGTGTCTTTTTATGGATTAAAACAAGAAAAATGGACTCGGAAAATGAATATAAGACATGTTATTAAAATCAATAACATTTGTTCAGATCTCTAGAGACACGTGTAAAACTTACCAGCTGTAGGTATTATTTTTCCCTGTTTAAAAGTAATGTGTTGTCTCCCTTTAGGTTAACTTCATTTTGAAAAATAAAAAAATAGTATCAGGTCATAAGAATAAGAATTCTCATTAATTCTTGCATAAGTGTAAATAATTAAGATGAAGTCCATTTCTTCAGATTTCTAATCTGTCAGCATTCAGTTGGAGGGGAAGCATATTTGGAAACAGCAAAAACTGAGAACACATCAATGGCAACTTAGTTATAAGGAATTTTTTTTTAAACTTCATGAAAATAATATTTTGGTGCTAAAACTAGTTTTGGAATGTAATTTTGACTCTTTTACCCTAAACTAAGATGCAATTATTAACTGTGCAGAAGGAAAATTTTGACGTGTTTCTTGGTAACAATAATTAATATATAAGTAGAAATTACATAAAATATAATTACATAACATTAATCAAATAATATTCTACCAATAAGTTATTATCAATAGGCAATAGAAGTGGCAATGTATATGCAAATGCTCCAAAAACAATCTTTCCTTAATTTCTACTCAAGTGTATATCTAGTTTGAGATTCATATAATTAGAAGCAAGGCAATAGAAGTGGCAATGTATATGCAAATGCTCCAAAAATCAATCTTTCCTTAATTTCTACTCAAGTGTATATCTAGTTTGAGATTCATATAATTAGAAGCAGCAATTTGAATAAAGGTCATTAGCCCTGAAAAAATGATTCAGTTTGCATTTCACTTCTTCATTGTCACTCATATAATTAGTCTGCTTGATTAGTCTGCAAGAATTGACATAGATCTCTTAAACTCCTTTCCTTTCTATTCCAAACACCATATCTGGGCACAGAGTTTGAGTTGAGACTTCTTTGGCAAGTACCAGGATTATTGCAGCAGTATTTTATATGACTTTCAGTTATTTTATTCTAAACACTTTTTTCTGTGCCATTGCTATCTTTAAACTTTATTGTAATATAAAATTAAAATGCTATTATTACTAAACTGGTTACTTAAATATAGTAATAATATGCTATATTCAGTATGATAATTGAAAACTGACTATCAAGGTCCAATTTATTTTTTATTTTATGGATAATATTTTCTTCTTCTTTTCTATAGGAAAAGAATCTAAATGCTCCTAATGTACACATCACCCTCTTCTTTCACTGTGCCTTTCTCTTATTAAAGTCTTAACACTTTTGCAAAATGCACATGAAATATGGTTCTATTTGATATATCTTGTTATGTTCTTTAAATCCTAAAGTCCTTGCCACAAAGTTACATTTTTAATTTTTTCCAAAAATTCTGCTTTTTGAAAACTTGGTAAAAACAGAAAAGTAATGCTATGATATAAGAAACTCCCATAAACCAATCATTCATTTTAAAGAATTTTTGAGTCAAGGCCAGTTGTATTTCAAAGTAACTTTAGCTGTGTTTTTAAAACACTATTATGTATTTCAAACAATTGAAGCTTTAATATTTAAAGCTCCTTGTCAGGCTCAATTTAATGATATGAAAATGACTGGTATATGATTGAAGAACCTAGTTCTAGCTTAAGTCAGTGAGAGTTGTCAGTCAAATCATTTCTCGTTTTACTAAGTCATAAAAACACACAAACTTAATTTATGAACATATTATGAAAATACTGGTGAGAATTACTTGAGATCCATGAAGATTCCTATCACTTCACTAATTAAGTGAAAGTGACCTCAAGAATCACATCATGTATAACTAAAAGCTAAGATGCAACATGAAAGCTGGAGGTCAATAATTAGTCTCAGGTTTGAGGGAAGTCTCCAAAGAAAAGCCTGTATCACAGTCCCTTTCAAGGTTTAAATGGGGAGCAAATATCACTACTCCACATCAGTTGGAAAAAAGGTATAGAAACATTGACTGAAAATCAACCCTCAATATTTTTAATGTATAAACAAAAGTAGGGTTAAGCCTGAAAAGTTAAACGGTACATGTTAAAATGACAACAGTGAAGAAATGCTGAACTTAGAGAATATTCCTGGGCTCTCTACCTCTTATATGAAAAGAGTAGCTGATGGGGTTCTCCACAGGGTGGTAGGGACTACAGTCAAACAAAGTTTATCCCTATCATTGTTTCACAGGAAAGCCCTGATGGAGGAAAACACTGAACAAAAACTGAGCCATAGGCATGGGCTGCTCTTCCTTGCAAAGCAAACAGCCATATTTAAAGGGCCGATATGCTCAAAAACATTCCCTTCCTGACATACTGAGGTCAGAACTAATGTTACTTTAAACAAATTATTGTGGCTGAAGTGTTTATATATTCATTAGGATTGCAGATGTCTAAATATATTTGGCTCTGTATACTGTGACACCAAAAAGGAAGCAACACGAGCATATACCACGTGAAATGAAGGAGTTACTGGCTAAATGCTTGTAAAATTAGTTCTAAGCAAGTAATTCAATGGGGGAAAATATGTTTCAATAAAATATGTTACTCAGATATGCCAAAGTTATGAACAAAAAGTACATTTAGGTGAACAAATATAAATAAAACAATATTTAGAATGCTCACAAAGAATGTTTATTGGCTAACATACTCAGAAATATTACAGAAAGGATGAAGAAGAAATCTTCATTTTCTAACCTAGCAGGGGTAAGGATATCCAGCTTGGGTGATGCATTCTAGATCAGGGAAACAGCTCATTACAAACGGCAATGTTTTCAGAAAAATCCAGATGACCAGTAGCTCCCACAGAAGGAGGGGTAAAGTAACCATAGCCATGACCAACACAGCCTCCAAGGACATAGCTGGAACCATAGCCATAGCCTAGGCCACTGAAACCAACAAATCCCTGACAGCAAAGGCAACCATAGTAGTTGCCATAGTAGTAGCTCATTGTGCCAGGGGTTGAGGATTTTGTTTGCCATTGAAGGTGTGAGAAAGCATAACACCACCTGCACCCAGACTTTTATATTCCCTCAGTGTGTGTGTAGTAAACCACAACACAGAAGCTTCATTCTCTTTAAAAATCCATCTTTGGTGAAAAACAGTACTATTAAGCCATATCTTTCTCATTAAGGTCAATTCCAAAGATGGACTTGGTAACAAACAAGTCCTGTGGGTTTCCCCTTTTTGAGGAATACCTGATCCACATGGGTACAAGTGTTTGCTGCTATAAGATCACCAATCACACTCACCAGACTGAACTTGAAGGAAAGATTTTTTATTTTGGAAGACGTAGACCAGGAGACTAGGGGGTAAAGTACCAACTGCCTCCCCAATTAACTGAGGGCTGGGTTTTATGTAGGTAAATGTATTTGGTGAGACACAATGCACTGAGAGATGTATCAGATGAAACAGGATGCTTTGAGAGATGTATTGGACAAAACAGGATACTTTGAGAGTTGCATAAAGGATGTTCAAGTGTGATGGACAGCTGCTTCCTACTTTGAGAGACAGGATGTTTTGAGAGACGTATCAGGATGTATTGGGTAAGACAGTATGTCTGCTTTTGATAGAATCTTAGTTAATCATTAAGGGAAATCTATAAAGGGAAAACAAAGTTAGTTCTATAGTATATACATGAAGTGGGGGTTTTCTACATTTACAAATGGAATGTTTTATTTTTCTCTTTCAAATATTTCAATTTTTACTTTCCTTTCATCATAGTTTAAAATGTCACTTATTTCTACAGTTAAAATTTAATTATCAGGCACTCTTGCAATAGGTGGATCATTTCTGGCATTTCCTGATACTTTTTGTCATTGCCAAATGATATATTTTTCACCTTTTCCTATTCTCAAGTTTTAACTATTTTAAATATTATCTTTTCTACCTCTGTTTCTCCTTCTCTTTCAGTAAATCATGAATGATTAAAGTTAATCCAGGGACACTGAAGACACAAGGGATGTGGACTATTTTAAATATTATCTTTTCTACCTCTGTTTCTCCTTGTCTTTCAGTAAATCATGAATGATTAAAGTTAATCCAGGGACACTGAAGACACAAGGGATGTGCCACTACCACCACCATGAAGTAACCCTACTTTTGCTGCAGACACCACAGATGTGAGGGAGGCATGATCAAGTGGGATTCATCCCAGGGATATAAAGATGATTCAACATATGCAAGTCAATAAGTGAAATACACCACATCAACAAAATCAAGGACAGAAACCATGTGATTATCTCAGTAGATGCAGAAAACATTTGAAAAAAGCCAACATCCTTTCATGATACATATTCTCAGCAAATGAGGTATAGAAGTCAAGTATCTCAACATAATAAAAGCCATTTATGAAAAACCCACTGCCAATATCATCATGAATGGGAAAAAGCTTCCAGCTTTTTAGAAAAGGGAACAAGACAAGGATGCCCACTCTCACCACTCCTATTTAACATAGTATTAGAAATCCTAGACAGCAATTAAGCAAGAGAAAAATATAAAGAGCATCCAGATTGGAAAAGACAAAGTCAAATTGTCTGTTTGCAGATGACATGATCCTATATATATAGAAAAGCCTAATGGTTCTACAAAACAAAAACAAAAACAAAAAACAAACAAAAAAACCTTAGAGCTTGTAAGTGATTTCAGTAAAGGTACAGGATAAAAATCAACACACAAAAATCAGCAGCATTTTTATACTCCAACAATGAAATAGCAGAAAAAGAAATCAAGAAAGCTAGCCCATTTAAAATAGTCACCCAAAAATAAAATACCTGGTAATAAAATTACCAAGGAAGTGGAAGATCTCTATAATGAGAACTACAAATCATTGTTACAGGAAATTAAAAAGGGCACAAAAAGATGGAAAGATATTCTATGCTCTGGGATTGGAAGAGTCAACATGTGAAAATATCAGTATTACACAAAGGAACATATGTATTCAATACAGTCCTCATCAAAATACCAATGACAATCTTTGCAGAAATAGGAAAACACAAATAATCCTAACATTCATATGTAACAGCAAAAGACCCTAAACAGCCAAAGGAATACTGAACAACAACAAAAAAATAAAGGCAGAGGCATAACACTACCCAACTTCATATGATACTACAAAGCCATAGTAACCAAAACAGCATGGTACTGGCATAAAAACAGACACTCTGACCAATGGAAAGGAATAAAGAACACAGACATCAACCCATATACTGATGGCCAACTGATCTTAGACAAAGGCAGCAAGAACACACATTGGGGAAAAGACTGTCTCTTCAGTAAATGCTGCTGGGAAAACTGGATATCCATATGTAGAGGACTGAAACTAGACCTGTACCTCTTGCTGTATATCAAAACCAACTCAAAATGTATTAAAGACAAACATAAGACCTGAAACTATAAGATCCTTAAAAGAAATCATAGGAGAAACACTTTAGGAAGTAGGACTGGGCAAAGACTTTGTAAGTATGAACCCAAAAGTATAGGCAACAAAAGAAAAAATAAACAAATAGGATTATATCAAACTAAAAAGGTTCTGCACAGTAAAAGAAACAATTAACAGAGCAGAAAGACAACCTACAAAGTGGGAGAGAATATTTGCAAACTATGCATCTGACAGAGGATTAATATCCAGAATATATAAGGAACTCAAACAACTTAAAACAAGTAACCCAATTAAAAAATGGGCAAAGGAGTTGGATAGGCATTTCTCAAAGGAAGATACATGAATGGCCAATAGACACATGAAAAAATGCTCAACATCACTCAGCATCTGGAAAATGCAAATCAAAACCAAATTGAAATATTATCTCGCCCGCATTAGACTGGCTATTATCAAAAAGACAGACAGTAACAAATGCTGGCAAGGATGTAGAGAAAGGGAAACTGTTGGTGGGACTGTAATTGGTGGAGCCATTATGGAAAACTGTAAGGAGGTTCCTCAAACAACTACAGATAGAACTGCCATACTATCCAGCAATTCCATTGCTGGGTATACATGCAAAGGAATGGAAATCATCATATCAAAGGGATACCTGCACTGCCATATTTATCACAGCTCTATTTACAATAGGCAAGAGTTGGAACCAAACACAATGTCCATTGTTGGATGACTGGATGAGGAAAATGTGGTATATTTACACAATGGAATATTACACTGCCGTAGAAATGAATGGAATAGTATTATTCACAGCAACATGGGTAAACTTAGAGAAAATTATATTAAGTGAAATAAGCCTGGCACAGAAAGAGAAATACCACATGTCCTCACTCACAAGTGGGAGCTAAAATAGTGAACAAATTAAAATAAATAGAAAGAAAGATACAACAATCACAATAATATGTTGAACATTTAAAATGAAAGAACAGAACTGAATTTACCAGAAGGGGAAAGGGAGAGTGCAAAAGGGGTAAGGGAGGAATTGGTAAAGGGCCACAGAAAATGATTACATTATATAATGCTGAATTTAGTAATTATCCTGATTAGAGCATCACATATTGCACACAGGTATTGATATTCAACTCTGTACCACACAGATATGCATAATCAACTATGTTTCGATTAAAAAAATGTTAATCCAATAATTAAACACAGCACTTATTTACAAAAAGGTGGGAATATTTTCTAATCTTCTTCATGTCCTTCTTTGTGAACCCATTTCATCACTCCAATTTACAAAGACAAACTGTATTAGGAGATATTCAACCCTTGAAATAATATCACCGACACTAGCTGTTTTAGTTTCCTAGGGATGTTGTAATCAATGATCCTAAATTGGGTGACTTAAAGAATAAATGTGTATTCTCTCAGAGTTCTGCAGGCTAGAAATTTGAAATCAAGGTGTTACTTAGGCCATGCTGGCAATTCTTGACATTCCTTATCTTGAAACTACATCACTTTAATCTCTGCCTTAGTCATCACATGGCCTTTTTCCGTGTGTGTGTGTGTGTGTGTGTGTGTGTGTGTGTGTTATGTGTGTGAGAGAGAGAGAGAGAGTGTGTGTAATCTTTCTCCTAAAGGGATACTAGACATTTGATTTAAGGTCCACCCTAATCCAATATGATTTTATCTTAACTTGGTTACATCTGCAAAGACCCTATTACCAAATAAGCTCATATTCACAGGTTCCCAAGTTTAGGACTTCAAATATCTCTTTAGGGACACAATTTAACTCACAATACTACCTTTCCTATGAAACATATGTCCTCTGTCAGATGGTGTTTTGTCAACTTAGGTAAACTGAGAAGAATTTCCAAGATTTCTCCTTTTGCATAGTTCTGAGTTATTTTGGTCTGCAAGAAACACTTTGCATAAGATTTGGAAGGTAGAAATTAAGCAAAAGCTTACTTTCTCAACCCTGCCTTTGATGAGACAGGAAAGCTAAGGGAGACAGGAGAGACTTCCCATTCCCCTGGGCTCTGGGACAAAGCCCAGAGTGTAGACGTCTACAATTACGGAGAAGGCTCTGAGTGGATTCACAGAGATTACTCTTCTCCTCCTGCCAGAGCAAAGAGGGGATCTTTCTCAAATCTGCACTGGGTGGAGTTCCTGTAGGTAAAGCTTAGAAAAGTGTAGGTCCCCCCTAAGATTCTGACTCTTAGGAATTTCTCACTTTTATGCTAATCCACCCTTAGCCTCCAGCAATATGTCAAAATTAAAATTTATGTGTTTGTACCAGTTTGTAGATCTTAGCTGTTACTCTCAAGATTCTCCCATCTCTCTAGATTTTAGGGGGTTTTCCCTGCAAAGTCAGTGCTGTGCTAAATGCTAGAAAAGTAACTGATTTTAAGTTTGCCCAATTTATCTTATTATAAAAACGAGAGTGACAACTTCTAAGTTCTTGCCATGTTAGAACTAAAACTTGAAGTCCTAAACTATTATTTAATAAGAAATAGAATGGTCACTTATAGGAAGGAAGACTCAAATTTTAGGTTGTATACAGAAAGAATTACAAATAAGATGAAGATATATTTAATCAAACAATACATTTTTATTGAATATCTAGAATATGAAAATTATTTTACATGTTATATGAAAAGCATATGATAGAGAAAGAAAGAAATGGCCACTCACAGCAAGCTTGGATTTTAACCATGGTCTCAAAATCTGTGTGTCTAGGGATTTCTATGTTTTTTTATGTCTGTAAGCACTACAGGCTGTAGGGGGAAGGGAGGGTGAAACCATATGCAGGAGTACAGAGAAAAGCAAAATGAGGGCTAGTGACCCTTGTTTCAAAAGCAGTTTAAAAGAGCTGAAGATTTCCATGGGCTAGATTCACTTGTCAAAGAATTCTGAAGAAGGTGGGTGATAGAGTTTGGATGTGTTGTTCCCCCAAAACTCATATGAAAATCTGATCCCCAAATGTGGCAGTACTGGGAGCTGTCTGAGTCATGGGGGTCGATCCCTCATGAAGGGATTAATGCTTTTCCTGGCAGGTGGGGGTAGTGAGTGAGTTATGGCTTTATTAGGTCCCATGAGAGCTGGTTGTTTATAGGATCCTGGCATCTCCCCCACTCTCTCTTGCTTCCTCTTGCTATGTGATCTGCTTGTACCTGCCAGCTGGCTGCTGTTTTCCGCCATGAGTAGAAGCAGCCCAAGGACCAGGCTAGATGCTGCTGTCCCAAAATTGTGAACCAAATAACCTTCTGATCTTTAGAAGTTACCCAGTTTCAGGTGTTCTGTTATAGCAACACAAAACAGATTAATAGAGTGGGACACAGTGGATTAGAAGAAGTATAGGGTTCAAAAAACCATCAAAAGAGGAGATCACAGGAAGGAGGAAATTTCTTTAATGCTGAGAGGTAAGACTAAGCTTGATGTATCCTCAGTGAGCACATTAATCTGGTTGAAGCGGAGTTATTCAACTGAGGATGCATATATCTTCCAGTACAGGAAGGGCCTGTGCCTAATTACGGATTGAAATATTTGTTGTTTATGGATAGTCATCATATAATTTTTAACCAGGAAAGTGCCATAAAAAAGGATAAATTTTAGAAGTACTTGTTTATGGTGCCAGTTGGCTGGTATGTGGAAATTTGCAGAGTACAGAATTGAATTAGATACTGTGGCAATAATTGTGATATAGGATGATAAAGATTGGCATTGAGGTTTTGATAAGAGAATGGTCAGGAAAGATATAAGAAGTATTGTAGTAAAGGAGCAGCACTTTTATCTTTTATTGGAAAAAAATTAAGAATATTACACAGCTGTATTTTTTTCCTTTGTTTAGTTTTGATCATGTAAAGGTCATTTTGAAAGTAAGTATAATCATGTAAAAATTATTTTCTACCAAAGTAAAGACTATTGTGACTGCTGCTCTTTTAAAAAACGAGTAAAATATTTATATGTTTTTAAATACTATGCAGAAGTTCATTGCATTTGATTTGTTTTCAGTGCCCATAACTTTTGGAGCAAAAAGGACTAGATAACAATAAAAACAAAAATATGTCTTTGAAACAATTCTATTTTCCTCAGTGGAATGTACCAAAAGGCAACTTGAGAGGTTGTGCTACCTAGTGGTAAAAAATATTTGACCTTAATTACAGTTTTGGAAACTTATCATGACTCCAATTACAAATGCTTTTCCCAGCTTCAGAAGGCAAATTTTGAGATGTTTCTGGTGAGTAAAATGAATATTTAGATAATAGATATAAACCATAAAGTAAGTAATATTTGCCTATATGATACCTTAACTTTGAAATTTAACTAAGAGTGGTGTCAGGTCACTGTAATACCAAGAAAGCACCTCCTCTTACAGTGCTGAAAGTTTCACTAACTTCATTATACTAAAGAAAGAATGGATGTTCTATCAAACTTTAAATATTGTGAGTGAGGGACATGAGTTTTATACATATTAGAAATGTCTCAATTTTTTTTTATTCCATTTAAAAAAGGAGGCATCAATTTAAAAAAATCATCTGAACAAACTGCATGCTTAAGTTCACCATGAGGATTATTTCTAAGAAAACACAAATGTGAAATCAATATATAGGACAGAAAAATATTTTTCAATGCAAAAATACTACTACAATTTTGAAAACATAAACAAAGTACCTAGTATTTTGAAACTGTTGAAAGCAATAAAACTTGATGTTTAATCCTAATTAAGAAAATTTATTCAAAAGTCCATAAATATCACAGGAGGAAAAAGGAATAAAGCAGAAGTTGTTTTTAAGAAAATTATCTATATCTGGGAAGAATAACCAAATTCTTGATCACAGGCATGAATGCCTACTCCTAATTAAGAAAATTTATTCAAAAGTCCATAAATATCACAGGAGGAAAAAGGAATAAAGCAGAAGTTGTTTTTGAGAAAATTATCTATATCTGGGAAGAATAACCAAATTCTTGATCACAGGCATGAATGCCTACTCATCCAAAGAGTTCCAAATGCATGATGACATCTTCTTTAAATAATAAAAGTATTACATGATGAAAATTAGACAATCATTATAAGTTTTGAAATAATGATCAATTTTTTTTCAGAAGAATCCAGACAAACAGTATTTTCCATAAAAAGAGGGATGGAAGAGCCGGACCAAGATGGCGACGGGTCTGGAGCGGCCGTGCCAGGAGACAGCGCGATCCTGTGAGCC
>NW_007733115.1:116129-117233 GCF_000696425.1 Galeopterus variegatus | reverse complement strand
AGTGCAGAGTTAAAGTGGTGGGAACAGCAAATAATCCAACACAGAACTGAAAGAAAAAACAGAGTGCCCACAACTGGAGACAAAGTTTGATATTAACTAGTAAAGGTCTTATTTCACCAAAGAACACCTATAACACCTAGAAGGACTAGAAGTCCCTCAGCTACCAAGCCAGAAAGGAGCAACAACAGGCACGCTGCCAGTGCCACAGGACCTGCCCAGGATCCTGAGGTATGGAGCTGAGGACTGGACCCTCTGCCCACAACTAGACATACTGCCAGTGCCATGGGATCCACCTGGGGTCTGAAGGCATGGAGTTGGGGACTCGACCCCCCCCCCCCCATAACCAGGCACACCACCAGGGCCACAGGGACTTCCCAGGGTCCTGAGGTGTGGAGTCAGGGACCCGACCCCCTCCAACAACCAGGCATGACACCATTGCCACCACCAACTGGGTAAGGAGCATGCCAAAAACTTCACCTCCATGTGGGTGGCCCACCACAGCTACCACAATAACCAGGGCTGCTACAAAGCAGCTAGATGCCACAACTACCATGTAGATGGTCCACCAGCCACTGGAGTGCATTGACACAAAGAGAGTCACCAGCAGAGACCAAAGAAAGAAGAGAGGTCTCTCTTCATAAAGCTCATTCCAGAGTGAGCAAAGAAGCACCTGTTCTATGATAATACTGGGGGACCTGAACACACCTCCCAGCATTGGACAGATCATCTAGTCAACAAATCAACAGAGCAATCATTACTCTCTCAGAAGGAGAGTAGAAATCTAGGGTTATCAGAGGGGACAGCAGTGGGGTGAGGGGGATAGGGAGAGATTGAAGAAAGGGCATAAAAATATGTATGATTTGTAATATATATGCTAGTAAAATTGATTTGATCAAAATATGTCAACGTTGAAACTCAAATATATGTATAATCAATTATGACTCAATGAAAATTTTAAAGAAAAAGCAAGGGCATTATTACATTGTTGTTATGTTTTTTTTGTGTGGAGGTAAGATTTAGCTTCTTTCTCCTTTGCATTTTTCTTCAATAGTGGGTTTTATCTTTCATGGGTATTTGTAGCAGTGAGTATTGTTTTTTGGATTC